>NW_010182821.1:34133-41127 GCF_000695765.1 Mesitornis unicolor
AATGATTTTGTGGATACGATTTTTGGAAATCTATTTTCTGTGTGAAAGGTGCGCATGAGAAGGCCTATTGAGAATGAAAAGGAGTACTGGCAGCTGACAGAGGAGCTTGGAAGGAAGTCAGAGTGTGATTTGACAGGAAAGAGCACTTGACGTGAAGCTTAGAAAACAGTGACTAAAACATGGAGGTGCCAGAAGGCAACCATTGAGATCTATCATACGGTGAGAGTTGCAAGGTGGAAAAAATACCTTTGCAGTTTGTGCTCTTCATGGTTTGACATGACAGTATGAGGTTGGGCAGAGCCACAGAGGAGAAGGTTGGAATGTGGGTTGAGATTGAAATTGTTGTTCAAATATGAGGGTAATGTAAAAAAAAATAAAAATCTGCAGTATAATTGGCCTGATGTATGGTACAAAGGAAGACCCAAAGAGCCAAAGTGGTATCATAGAGGCACAACACTAGATGAAAAGAGAACTAGTAACGGTTGTCCCATCACACTTATTAAATTATTCATTTATTCAATAAATTCATTTAAATAATGGATTTCCTAAAAGAAATTACAATGAGTTTAATTTGCATTTTCTGAAGAATATTTAGTAGGGTCTAATACTGTCACATAGCCTAAAAACATGAGTAGTACCTCATGATCTGATCACAGAATTTAAATTCATAGTTTTACTGCATATAATTTTTACTATGTTTTAGACTATTTTGTTCTAGGTTTAATAATTTAAATAAGCACAAACCTTTTGTGTTGTGGACCACATGGTACAATACCAATTTTCTGGAACTTTTTTTGGCATTCTCCTATGTATGACATCTTTCCAATGGCAAAACCTAAGACACCAGCAACTATAAAGACAGATAACAAAATGTTGTTAATACAAGAGCTTAAATCAAGAGTCTTCAATTGGCTCCATTTTAATCATACGATGAATTGTATGCAGCATGTCTTATCAAAACATCTCACAAACACATGTGAAGTTATACAGGGCTTACGGAGATGATTTCAATAATGATGGAAAACCAGCTACCTATCATAAGACATAGCAATGCATACAGGAAAAGGATATCATATTCAGGTGGACTGACAAGATTTCAGATTTAGAGGAACAGATTATAGAGGTAGCCCACAATGAAATTAATTCACAATGTCTGCACTAAGTTATCTTGCCCTTGTATGCCCACCATAGGATATTTCTAATGATCACAATTTTAACACTATCTTCTCTGGGCATCTAAAAAGCAAGCGTGTCAGTTTGCCATACCATCACACTGAGGCTTTTACTCATTACAGACCCAGCAGGAAAAATACTAACATAATAACATCCTCACTTTTCTGTTGGACTTCTGATGAAAAGGGAATCAACTTAATTTCTTGCCATTTAAGAGCCACCTTACTGTATTGTACTGTTTCTGTGTTTTTATTTGTTTTCTTTATCAATTTATGGTCGTGAATTAGACAGTTAAGATCAATCAAATGAAACTATGACATTGTATATTATACTACAATGACTCCTTGATACCATGAGCTGTGTGATCAATTGATCATGGCTGATCAATGAGCCTGACATTATTTATAAAGCAAAGGTGAGATTGGAGTTTTCACCAATTTGAAAGGCTATATTAAGTAAATATAAGCTGCTACTGAAAATGTTTACATTAAAAGAACCTTGTTTCATATATTTATTTTTAAAAACAGCAGAATTCTGATTTCCTAAAGCATCGTGGCAACATCTCATAAATTCCAAAAAAGGAAGAATTTGAAAAGAAATTCAGAGAGATGCATCTAAGGTCTGCATACTGCCTGTAAAGAACCTTTCATTTACTTTCAAAATTGGGTACAACTTACTTGCCATCTTAGGAAATGCTCCAAATCTTGGGCTTGCTGAGAAAATGCCTACAGTGGAAGAAAACAGCTTATTCACTTGAGGAACTCACCAGCACTTAAAACCAAGACAGTAATTTTCCTATGAGCTTTTGCGTTTCTGAAGGTGAAGAATGTATGCAGAACTTAAAAATCCACTAACTCAGATTTAGGAACATCAGGGCACTTCCCATTCCCCTGGTTCTTGGTGCGTCTGTTTTGGGGCAGTCCTAGAGTCTAGGAAAAGAAATAGAAGGAAAAATATCTGGATTTTGCAGGATTCAGTTCAGGCAGGGGTTCGGAGTGTAAATCAACATGAAAGTGGTGTGGCTGCCTCTGATAACACCTGCAGCACTGCAGGAGGAGGAGATGGTGGCTTATATTTCAGCACAAACCAACCCTGCAAATATAACAGCAAACTGAAATCTCTTACTCAGAGCCCAGCTCCTTGTGCTGTGAGAAACAGGCCCAAACGGTTCTTCAGTAGTTTTCTGTGGCCACTGATTAAACTGGTGTTAAACTGTACCGCTGGTATCTAGCCTCCCTCTCTGGAGAGTTGAGATCATACATTTTGGGCCTTAAGAGGAGAATACAATGTGCTGAACAAGAAAATGAAAATATTCTCTTTAGTTTTTCCCACCGAACTCCACCTTCCCCCAGTTAACACCAGGAGGTGGAACCAGTATGCCTCTGAAGGCGTGTCTGGGAGAGGAGTGCTATGCTGTGGAGGAGGGCTCCACGCAGCAAGATTCCCATGGCAAAGGGAAGGGCAGTGAACACTGGTTGCACTGTTACATGCATCCAAGCAGGATTAATGAGGCTCAGAAGCTCCGGCTTCTTCTAGAGCCAGTGTATGGCATGAAGTCATAAGAGAGGAGTGTTTAGACAGAGGAGCATTCAGTCTATGCTAAGCACAAGGGCCCCACTGGCATCTATGCAATTTTAAATTGGGTCTCTCAGGGGAGGGAGGAACAACATTGCTTTTTGTTTCTGAACAGCCCTTCCCCCTCTTCCACTTGTTGACACACAGGAATGATTATTTAACATGGGCATTTGTTATTTCACAGCTGATCAGAAACATCCATGTACAATGGACAGAAACTGAGTACGCGGTGACAGAGGCTGGCATGTTAGCTACTGAGACAGCCCTAGTGCCCTTCCTCTCATTGCTCATCCTGCCTACAAGCTCAGAGATCAAGGACGCAACAGGGAACCCACATCAGCCTCTTGTGGTACAGCACAGCTTTTAGGTGTTCTACTCTAGTACTCCTGATCAACTTAGTAAAAACAAAAAAAGAATGTGATGAGGAGGAAACGTAGTAACAGTGGTTGGAACAAAATGAGGGGCTTGAAACCAAACACAGTGAGAAAAGGCTGAGCCATTTCCACATCTTTCATTTGCTGTGTCCCACCACCCATCTCTTATAGCCCCTCGATTCTTTTCTGCTTCTTGCTTTAGGCCCTGTGATTTTTCTCTTCTCCTACGTGCCCTTGCTGTAAAAAGCTGCTGAATTAGGCTGAAGGACTGTCTTATTTGCTCCTGTGGGATAAACCCATCTTAGTAGGTCTTAGGGTGGATGCCCTTCACTCTTTACCCAAAATGCTAACATCAACCTTATTATTAAAGACCTCCAGAAGGGAAACTCAAGGAACCAGGCTCATTCACCACATAAACAGAATACAATTCTCTTTTGTGTTAGCCTGCAGATCTTAAGCCATATAAAAAGCTCTCTGTTTCCTCACTTTGGTGGTATTCCTTGTCCCTTTGCACCAAAGCTGTATTCATATTGATATGTGGTTACTGTAAAAACATTGCCAGCATTTTTCAAATAAACCAACAGACAGAGCTACAGTCCCCGATTGTGATGCCCCTGCTCAGATTGTACAATACTCTGCCCTACAAGCAGATCCAGTGAAGACTGTACTCAAATACACGTGATTGTGGTGACAGAATCTGGCCACCAGTTGATGAGTTCCTGAATTCTCTTCTTAGTTCATGTTCTTTCAAAAGAATTACTGTGGCAGTGCATACATAAGGATCAAATCACTGTAACAATAGCGGTGATGAGCGAGAGGAATATTCACCCTGAAAAACAGCAGGCTTCAGGGAAACTTGGATTTCAGTAGGGATTCCAGAGGCTCAACTTCAGAACTTAGGACCATCATGTATTTTTTATAGTTACCTTTTGAGACTAGCCCCTGGGTGACAAGCATGCTCGCAAGAGACAAAGGAAGAGCTGTAAAAATAAAAAGGAGAGTATCTGCTATCAGCCAAAATTTGTTACCCGTTTGTTAAATACATTACTCTCTTATATGTTAAATGTTTTATACATTAAATGTTTTATATGTTTATAATGTTGAACACATTACTTATCTCCTAAACATTAACTTTACATACTGTCTTAAATGACCTATTACATGTGCTCATTTGGATTACTTTCTCTTCAAAGCAAGGATGTGTTCACACAGTGCCAGACATCAGGCATGCTGTGGCATCTGGAGCTAATGCATTATATATATTTATTAAATAACAGTTTCCATAATCTGAATATCTGCTCTCATTTCTAAAACACTAATAATGACAGCAGCTCCAATTAAATGCTGAAACCCTTTCAATCTTCTCCTTTCAGAAAATGTGTGATTTAGGTACAAACTGACATGGTGGACTTAAAAGGCACTAAAACATTAGTATCTAATATTTCAGATGTCCTAACACCTAAAGAGTTCCACAAACCCAAGACACGTAGCCATGCCTGCTTTTCATTCAAAGGCAAGAGTAAGTATGAAATAAAGCAAAGCTTTCTAAGGAAAATAATAATAATGGACTTTATAATGGACTTCAAGAGTAGAACCAACTCTGTGACTGTTAAAGTAAGTTTATATTAAACAAGAGCTTAATTCAATCACCTTTACCTACAATGATCATGCAAATAATTCAGTTAACCCTATAATACATTGCTCAACTTAAAAGAAGGTGGCAGAGTTAACCCACAATAATATTCCAACAAAACCCAATGTGTTACAATGAACAGCAAGTAATTTTGCAGCCAGTCTTGCATAAGTACATCAAGAAGACATTCTCAGTGTGATAAGAACCAGTTTGGATCACTCACCTCTGTACCAGAAACTTTCCCTTTTGCATTCTTCACGGATCCTGGCAATTTCTCCAGTGTTCTGACTTTGTGAGGTGGGACAAAAGAACATTGGCTGAAAAGATAAATCTGTGTTAGCTTACTGAATTTTATCTCACAGGAAGAAAAAAAAAATTAAAGAAGACAAATTATTTAAAAAACAAGTAAAATACAATGCAAAAAACCCAGCCAAACAAGCAAAACTCCTTGTTCTGCAAATACTTGATACCTCAATACTGAAACAGAAAGAACTGCATAGGTTTTAAGTCAAAACCACTCATCCTGTTGGTCTGTACTTTCCTAAAATAGCTCAGCTTACGTCAGAAGTATATTGCTTTATTTCTGTTAGCCATTTCATCCTCACAAGCTACGTTATCTTTCAGGGGAAAAAATGACAAGAAATAAAGGCAGAGTGGTAGTTTTAAAAAATGAAGTTTTGCCCCATATAGAAGTCAATTTAAGTTCAGTAAGAGCAGATTTTGCAAGCATTCAGAAGAGGGTCAGCATAAACCCTGTCAGATTCCCCTAACTAGCCAAACTTTCTCTCAGAGCAGTTTAAATATATTCATGGTAATAACTGGGCTCAGCCATACTGGTTTCACTGTCATAATAATTAGCTTGCCAATAGGCTACTTTTAGGTTAAAGGTAGCTCTTTTTTTTTTATTTATTTTGATTGGGAGGAAAAAGTGACAGTATTCGCTTGTGCATTCTACTATCCAGGGTATGGACATGTGGATATAAGTACATTATTTTTCTGTCCTTAAGAGATAACTCAGCTACCAGTGTTAGCACTTGTAGTAGTATCATGATTGGACATCTGAAATATATGGATATACTGGTTTTGGCTGGGAAAGAGATAGTTTTCTTCACAGTAGCTGGCACAGTGCTGTGTTTCAGATTTGTGACCAAACTAGTGCTGATAACACAGGAATGTTTTAGTTATTGCTGAGTCAAGGCCTTTTCTACTTCTCAGGCTGCCCTGCCAGTGAGTAGGCTGGGGGTGCAGGAAAAGCTGGGAGGGGACACAGCCAGGACAGCTGGCCCCAACTGACCAAAGGGAAATTCCAAACCATATCACATCATGCTCAGTGATAAAATCCAGGGAGAAGAAGGAGTTGTCATTAATTTTAAATTAGTTGACATTTTAACATTTTTCTGTAAAATCACAATCTCTACAAACGTACCTATTCTTGAAAGCAAAACGCGACTTCATAGAACAAGCAGTGCCTTGGGAAAAAGAGTGCATTAGTCTCTTACAGGATTCTACCTCATTTTATGCCTGACTGATCCATGATTTTGTAACCATAATAATGAAATGCATTTATTGGCCACAGCCACACATTTCACCTTTTAGGTAATTAGTATCTCCATCCTTCTTCAAGCACTGCTCCCATTAAAGTTAATGGTGGTGCTGCTTGAGTAAACAGTAGAGAACTGACTCCACTCCAGCCTCTAGAGAACCACTCCAACCTGGTTTCACAGCAAGGTCGCAGCAAATACAATAAAATACAAACAGGCTGAGTAAAAGATAAGGAAATGAGTGTCAGGGTCCTTAGTGCACCAACAGGCTTTGCACACACCCTGCCAGGGGTTTAGTTGCTTAGACTCAAAGTCAGCTCTAACACGGCACAGTTGAGTAACACTGAATTGGACTGCTGTGGAAACAGTGAATCTGGAAGAAAGAGCTGCAAGAAGCTTTGCCCAGGGTCTCTGTCCATCGGTCCAGGAGCTGCATATAAGCTCAGGCCTTCGCCTTAACTCTGTTGGAGGTATGCCTATACCCCACCTTTTACCGTGATGATCCCTACCTTGCCTTGCTAACTTGATGTCCTGGCTTACCATCAGACTTGCTTTATTCCTATGGACTTGCCTGGCAGTGACTGTACTGACTGTTGGCTTACCCCAGTTAATGTCACTAGATTTACTCTGTTCCTCTTTTTGGGGTACTGTGGGACTGTGCTCATTGACAAAGAGATTTGGACAGGCTGAACCGATGG
>NW_010182822.1:0-7040 GCF_000695765.1 Mesitornis unicolor
AATAATATATAATATATAATTTAATAGTGATCAGGGGCTTGATTTCTGAACATCATTATTAAATTCCCACGGGTATGAGATTTTGGGGAGGTCAGAGAATGGGCAGGAGTACTTCCTACTTAATCTGGCTCCCTACGAAGACAGTGACAAAACTCCCATTGATTTTAGCTGGAAGAAACATAACCCAATGATGCTGTTACAGTGAAGAAGCTTGGAGTACTACGTATGCAACGGCAGATCTGGTAAATTACTGAGAACCTGTCCTAATGGGATAATTTTAAATATGCAGTGCTAGTAAAGTGATGTTTTTTTTAAGTCACTTTTCTTGGTGTTGTTTATTAGGACCTTTTTTGTATGAACAGGTGTGTTGCTCACATCCCACGTTCCCTTCCTGCTCAGTTACACAATTTATGTCAGAAATCCAGTGTCTTTCCCATAAGAACAGACTGTTGTTGCAAGCACAAATTTGTATTTAATTGCAGGATTGAGTACGGGGATTGGACTGGATGATCTTTAGAGGTCCCTTCCAATCCCTAACATTCTGTGATTCTGTGATTCTGTGTGTGTGTAAGAAAGCCTTTAACACAAACGTTCCCCAAACTGAAAAACGCAAGCTAGAAAGTGACTGAAGGGAACGAATTTCTGTAACTGGTTTGGGTGGCTGTTTTCAGTTTGCTTGTAAAAAAACTCTTTGCAAGTCATAAAAACCTTATTATAATTTGGAAACACATTTCATGGCTATGCATCAGGTCTACTGCCTGTGCAGTTCTCAATGCTTCAACAGTATTGGAGTTACTGGAATTGCTCAAAGACGTCAGAAATAGAAACGCTCTGTTCCTCACTGGAATTTCAGTTCATTGGCCAAGCAGAATTATGGCTTTCTCCAGGCAAGCTTTTGAAAAGAGATTATTTCATTATTCCCAGCCTACACCCTGTCTATCCTTCCGTACATGACCACGTTGTCATTTTACAGTAGCAACTTGTACAACGTACTGGTTCTTTCTTACATGCAGTGTGACCAAACCTACTTGCTGTCAGAAACTGGGAGTAATAGGAAATTAAAGGAAAATAGGAAAATAAAAAGCTGTCTTTGCCATGAGATTGTCACTGCTAAATGACTGATGTACTGGGTGGAAAAATGTTACTTTTGGCTCTTTGTCAAGGCCACGTCCTAATTTATCACCCATTTGGATTTCTGAGATTTGGAGCTGAGTTTTGTGCACATCCTGAGCTGGATGAAAGATAAAGGAATGGGACATGGCAATGTGACTGTGGATATCACAGCCTACATCTTCACGAATACTTTAGGTGTTGCAGCCGTACACACTTGCCATGCTGGGAGATGGTTCTCAGCCCTGAGTAAGGCCTTCAGGCTCCTCTTCCAAAGCTTGGCAAGAGTTACCTCAGGATACCTCAGGAACCGGCAGAGCTGGAACCTGTGTAAAGTAACACATGAATAAAATGAGGCTTGGGATGGAATTTAAACAGTCTGGGGCACATCTGCATGATTCAAAGCTCTTGCTTCAGGTGAGTTGGTACTGCTGTGAAACAGGATGGGATCACGAGGTTCAGGCTTCAGAAGTGGCAGGGCTGTAATAACGTGGTGCTGAACCAGCCAGCCTGCTTCCCTGAGGGCTAAATGCAGTTCTGGGTTTTCACAGCTATCCTGTTTCTGGTTCTGGAGGCAACCAAGTCGTTGCTGGCTCCAGGCTACGTCTACAGCACACCACCACCTCGTTTAGACAGACTCTAAATGGATGTGGTTCAAACCAGGTGCCTCCCTCCCGAGCCTTCACTTGGAGCTACGCACAGTCTCCTCTGCAAACAGAAACAGCAAAAGTCACGCTGTATAATATCTAACTCTGATCTTTCCAGCAGGGGTGCAGGAGACCTCTCATTATCTTCACACCCGTATTTCTTCACTTCCGATTAGAATTAATTACTGACTTTCTGCTTGCTGTGTAGCAGCAGCAGACCCACCCCTCCCTGCGTTTCTACACAGTGCTCTGTGGAAATGTGCAGAAAACTGCAAGGAACACAGGTGCACATCTGAGTCGGGATTAAGACTGTGCAGAAGTAGAAGATATGGTGGTTTGGTGAGTTTAGCAGCACATAACCCTTCATTTGCCTGTATTCTTAATTATACAAAATAGAGTACCTCCTTAGCCTTACAGAAAACTCAGGTTTCACACGCAGAGAAGTTGGCTCCTGGTAAGGAACCATACATTTTATTTCTTTGGTATATCCAATGCAAGGATCCCACAACCTTATGCAAATACTAACCAAGTCTTGCAGCTGGCCAGAAAACAGGGAGATTATTATTGTCCCAGGGAGAGAAATTAGAGAGAATTAAAAAAAGAGAAACAGAGCCAGTTCCAACACCGAGAGGCCAGAGAGACATTTTGAGCACCTGAGTCTTCACAGGCACAAACCTCCGAGTCCACCAGCTGCTCCTTCAGCACACTTACTACAACCAAGCACCTAGTTGTAGGTGCTGTGATGTAGTTGTAGGGGCCAGACAGATGATTTGCCCCAGATCGTGCTGTTGCAGAGCAGCCACTGGCTGTTTTCCAATTCGCAGATATGCTAGAGAGAAGAGGCAACTGCTCAGACAAGGTCTCAAGGCTACATGAAGTTCCCTAATAAGCAGAGATAACATTTAACAAGCTACAGAACATCTCTTTTTCTACCCTATGAGGCACAGAAACAGTGAACAAATCACCAGTTTTGTCACAGACAGAACTGCAGTACTGCAATCGATGTAATTCTGATCTAAGTCTCCTGAAGTTCACCACACTTCTCCCACAGTCTTTGGGCACTCAGGACCACATCCTAAACGTTCCCTTGACTTCAGAAGCACAGCTATGCCACAAAACACAGCAGAGACTCGATTTTTCAGAAATTACACCAAAAACAGCCCTTTTAGTGATTTATTCCTACAGCAGAGGAGATAATTTATTTTACCAGTTCTGACAGATTTCCCTAAGGCCTCAAAACTCATAAGGTTTTGTATCTTCATTTCCCATAAGTAAACCTGCTCATGACAGCTCAGTGCTCAGAGATCGGGTCCTAAGCTCTTACAAAGCTCAAGCAGCAAATGGCTCCTTGAGTCACCCAAGAACTTACTTCTTTATTTTAATTATTTTTACTGCTGACCATCTAGCGCAGTTCTGTGTCATTCAGTGGTGCGTGACACTTTATTTGATGTGAGAACATGCAATAAATAATACAACACCCATATCATTTCTGGAGACCACAGCCCTCCCTAATGTTTCTTGCTGCTGCAGCTTGCTTTCTAAAACCTGTCTGGATGATGTCAAGTCACACACAAGTTTAATTCCCTCTTCCCCACCCCCTCAGACTTTAACAAGAATTGCTATGATTTTGTTTTCATTAAAAGCCTCAATGGTATTTATGTGCAGCATTCTCCTTCAGAACACTAGGACCCAAAGGTGAAATCAAGCAGCAGACAACTGTTGACCACAAAATGAGTAATCATTTATGTGCCAAGCTAAAATAAATACAAACAGAAAGCTCACTGTTCTAATGTCTTCATTTAGCAACTTGGGGTTTTGTTTTTGCTTTTAAACACAGGTTTTGTAAAAACATTTTGAGCCTTGTGAATGCTCATTTTATTATTTTTTTCCTTTGGAAAGCCTGAAGTGAAACATCTCTCCTTTCAACTCCATGTCTTCACTGCTTGCCTTTCCCGGTGGCGCAGGGGTGATGTTATCCTCCTTCATGACATATCCTGGTTTAACCACAGCTTTTTAAAACAGCCCCACCACCGGCACCAACTGCAGCCCCATCACCATCACTTACAGTTACCAAGAAACAACTTCGCTTCTGCCCACGTTTCCAAACAGCTGAACGTGTTTTTCTTATTACAACCAGCTCCTTCATTTCAATGGCGTCACAGTTGAGCTCAAGTCTGAAATGCAATGCTCCACCTAGGGCAAGTGCTTATTTTTACTCGAGTAATTGCAGAAAAAAAAAAAAAAGAGTCGACGCTGACATTTACCAAAATATTTCAGAGCACAAGCACCACCCGCTGAGCTGAACTTGAGAATTCGTGCCTGCTAGTCTTGTTTTTCCCCTCAGAGGATGCCCGATTTGACTCATGCCTGACTTCAACAAAATTTCCAGATCTCTGCTAGAATGAGAGTTGGTAGGAAAACCTCCTAAATGTGCAGCTGAGTTTCTCTTCCCATGCCCATGTTATTCCTTGTCTCTGATGAAAGGATACAACAGGACATTTTAGACCATTTCCTAGTATTTTATAAGCTTCAAACTTTACAATTTGAAGGAAAACTTTCGACTAATACAGCTGGATGTCTCCGAGAAGCTGGTTTCATTTCTGTCCCACAGACACCTATCAAAATCTCAGTTTAGTCCCCTCGTTCTAATCTGGATGCTTCTTGCTCAGCATCATTAGCAAGGCAGGAGCACTGGTCCTAGAGCAGGAACATTGCGCTCTGCCTCCCAAAAATCCCACTTACGGTTTGGTTACTGGTCATGACCCCATTGTTTATTGTATAAACGTATCATAAGAATTACTGGAATTCTTATAAATCCCAAGTAAATAAAGGGGAAAAGAAAAGCCCACCTGTAATCAGACACCGTGTAACCACATGTTAATGGGCTGTTCAGTGCCCTACTGGGATATGTTAGAGAAACGCTATAACATTATACTCAATTGCAAGAGGCCAGCAGACATTTTTAAATGAATAAATTCTATTTATATAATTACAGTAATGACTACAGTTCATACCTTATGCACAGCAAGTAAAAAAAAAAAAAACCACCACACTGGAATTTATGTAAATATTATTAATGGTACACTATGAAAAAGCAATTCATGTTAATTAAAAAACACCTTAATTGTAAAAGTTTACCAGGAACAGTTACACTGAGCGTTGCAGTCTTTGAAAGCAGAACAGAAGCTGTTTACAAGGATCCAACAGCAATGGATATCCAGCGGCTTTGGAGCTGCGACTGCAGACTCAACGTGTCCTGAAAGCCCCGCTCGGTTGCCGGCAGCAGCGGTCATCCTGCTCCTTCCTCCGAGCCTGGGATTTCACCCCAGTCTTTACAGAATCACACATTTTACATTCTTCTTTACATTCTTCATCAGTTACAAACGAGATATATTTCTTCTTCGGCAGCCAGAAGAAGAAAGATGATCAGAGAGCAGCCAAGGAGACTCGCAGGTCGAGAATCCAGTCTTGAAGCAACCGCGAGGTCTTGGGGAAGGAGAAGTGGGTTTGTAGTGGGCACTTCAGTAGCAGAGCTGATGACAGGACACTGACCACTACTCATAGAAAGAAATAAATCTGAGGTTCAGTCCTTGGTGAAGACACCATCGTATTTGACTAAGAAGGAAGGCAAGCACAGTGTGTGAGAGTCTAAGTGCTTGTACTGCACACAAGGCATACGAGGAGCTGAACAATTTCTCTGCATACATCAAGACATTGCTAAGGAAAAAAGAATAGCAAAGGTTTTTAGCACTCAAACGATTGGTTGGGTGAACCAGATTTCAAATCCAACTTTACACATTCTCAATAAGCAGAAAGGCCTCAACGTTGAAGATGAAACATGTTTAGCACCAACTGCAGGCTTGCAAGTGAACACTTATTGGCAAGAGATGAGTACAGAAAGACACGTCGTCTTTCACCGAGAGGCACCCCATTTTAAGGCAATATCCAAAATGACAACACAGCCACCACGGAAACTGCTCCAATGATCCCTGATGCCTTATGGCACCCACGTGGGTCCCATTGCTGAGGGAAGGTAGGAACCAAATTGGTGTTTGTCCTCCTCCTCCTCCTCTCCATGACGTGCCCTGGAACACCAGGCATTTCTGACATCTGTGTCACTAGTTGTCATAAAGCAAGCTAGTTTTGCCCTGTATCTCTAAACCCCTCTGCAGTCAGTTACATCAGCCATAAAAACCACTGTCTGTAGCAAAGAAAGTGCTAAGGAATCGCCACCTTTCCTTATCTCAAACCAAATCAAAAAGTTGTTCAATATGGTAGCAAGTGTTTACATAATTAATACAAATGAGAGGTTTGGGAGCATTTCCCAGAAGGGAAGTCTAAGGACTGCAGCCGGTCCAGCCAGATGTGCTGCTGCAGCACAGAGCACCCAGCCTAGGGTTGGTTTTTCTTCATTGCTATCAAAAAGAGTCAGTTTACTTGCTCGTATCTGCACTAAAGGGTATTTTAGGAATAGAGACAGTAACTTCTGAATAGAAACTCTATCAAAGGAAGAGGTAAGCAGTTTGTTCTCAATGCTCATCACTTTGTGGAACTCCATCATCCGTTTTTATGAACAACGGCACCTGGGTGTGCAGCTCAGAAATAGAAGAGCACGAAGGATATTCCCAGAATCACTTACGGCTAAAGGCGAGGAGCAGAACTGCATCGCAACCCTACTTTTTCATGATTTAAAGGTGTGTTAAAAGGTACCAACTGAGATTTTCAGGAAATCTATTATTTGGCTTACACAGTAAGCTATGCCTTGTGCGCTGTGTTCTAGACAAAAGTTGCGTTCAAAAATGGCACACAAGGTTTAAGAAACTTTACACAACGCCGATGAGTAATCTGTGCTTTCATAAATACGGTAGTATACATCCTATGTACAAAAGCTGGCCTCCGGGAAGGCTGTCAGCCAGCCATCCACAGAAAGAAGGGAATAAAGATAGTGGGGAGCGTGGTGGAGGGTGCCAAACCCAGGCAGAATATTGATGCTAATCCCACGAGCACTGAAGCGAGGACGCTTCTCTGGTCCCGAATAATCATCTTCACAGTCTCACAGAACTGAAAAGATAAGAAAAATTAGGAAAAGATCGGGGTTAAAGAGGAAAAGATCAGGGTTAAGGACTAAAGTTTTAGCCAGGAGATGCCCACCCTCTCCCCTGCAGACCCCCCAGCTCTCACAGGGGCTCTCCAGAGCATGGTGTGGGGCGAAGAGCAACTTTGACGCTGGCTCCTGAGCCGGCTCCGGCACGTTTTAAATTATTTTAGGGATTCGGCTTCCCC
>NW_010182822.1:7071-7307 GCF_000695765.1 Mesitornis unicolor
TGGGGGTTTGGCCCCCCCCGCCGCTGGAAGCCGGCGGAGCCCAGGCCACCTGCCCGCTGCGGGGAGAGCGCCCGGGGCCGGTACCGGGCAGCCCCCCCCGGGGCCCGGTGCCTGACCTAGTTTCGGGGAGCAGAGTGACCAGGAAGGGCAGCACCGCCCCTGGCGCCGATCGCCGCCTCTCCCGGAGGCTGCGGAGCGGGTCGCTCCCGGGCCGGGCCCGGACCTTGTCGGGGCGG
>NW_010182822.1:7453-7738 GCF_000695765.1 Mesitornis unicolor
CCATGGGGTGGACCAAGATCCGGCCGCCGTAGGCGAAGTCCTCCACCGTGTCCACTCGGATGCTGGCCGTTTTGGTGATGACCCCCAGGATGAGCCGCTTGTTGGTGACGACCTGCTGGATCTGCCGGCGGTCGGCGGTGAGGGCGGGCAGGATGTCGGGCATCAGGTGGGCGACGCGGTTCTCTCCCAGGTAGATGCCGAAGTGGATGAAGAGGGTGCGGGGCACCTCCAGCAGGTCCCCCCGCTTAAAGCAGCTGGTGTCGTAGTAACCGGGGGCTGCCGGCG
>NW_010182823.1:0-20707 GCF_000695765.1 Mesitornis unicolor
CAATCAGCACTAGACATTCAAAGCCAAATTGCTTTCCAAAATCAGGCAGATGCAGATCTATTTTTTATCACGCGAGAATCAACGTTTTCTAGAGACCTTGTTTTTGTATTTTTTCTAACTGCGCATCCTCCGAAGGGGCCACCCCTGCCTGACTCGGTGGCTCTAAACCCCGGGCTGGGATGTACCTCGAGTGTCTCTCAGCTACCCGAAATCTTCCTCACTGCCATTGGAGCTGCAAGCGTTTGTCTCCATCACCTCTTGGCTGGGTTGAGCCCAGGATCCTGCGGCCGCTGCCACACCAGCCCTTGCCTCCCCGCCATCCGTTACACACTCCACACGCTCCCGGCGAGCGCAGCGGCCCAGGCCAGGCTGCTGGTGCCGCAGAGCTCTTCACACGATGACCTACGTGATTGTCACTTTTTAAATAAATCTGTTCTTGATATGCCACTGGGCTCTGGCAGTCTCCTTGGTCAGGGCTGCCCTGCCTGCAGGCAGAGCTGGGGCACAGAAAAGTGGTCAGCCTGCACCCACTCCCTCTTACTCCCCACCCCTACCCCCAAGGCTTCCTTTTGCTTTGCTCTGACTCCGTGGACCTGCGAGGGCAGAGGGAGGGGGTGATGGTGCCAAACACAGACAGCCCAGGCCCAGGGGGACAAGCTTAGCAAAAGCAGCGGATGTGTCACACAGCTTCCTCAGTGCATGGCTCACTCCCACGTTACATCTCCTGGGCACCCACAGCCCAGGTACCACGCACAGCTTGGGCTGGAGTGCAAATGCTCGGGCCCCAGGGGATGGCACGACCCTTGCCTGTGGTAGAAGCAAGTGCCCCAAGTCATGCAGGAGCCACCCCAGGCTCCACTACCACAAATACCACATTCCCTGGGTCAGAGGCCTCATGGCTGACCTAGGCTCCTCTTGGAAATGTGAGAACAGGCACCAGAGTAAGGAGGGAGAGCACAGTGCAGTAGGCAGATATTTATTGGTGTAGAGAGGATGGGATCACGGGATCACAAACACTGCAGAGGTGACCACAGCACAAGCTGGGACAGAACCACTCTCCATCGATCCTCCCAGCAGCAGCACCAAGCACATGTTTCCCACCAGCGAGGCTTCTCCACTGCCGCAGGGCATTGCCGCAGCCTCGAGTGCAGGTGGAAGGCCTGGACACAGAGCACCATGCCACAGACAGGGCCAGGACAACGTGAGGGACTCCTCTGCCACAGCCACTTTCTGCACTCAAAGTGACCCAAGGGCTGCTCTCCATACAGCTCCACAGCAGAGCCAGCCCGGATCCCCTGCACAGGGCAGGAAGCTGCACCAGCCTTGACAGATGCAGGGGTCCAACATGATCTACCGCAACTCTTGTGTGATTGGGACAGTGAGCTCCAAACCATGGCCCTTCAGAGAAGGAAGGAGTTCAGCCAGCTCATGGAGTCCCTTCAAGCTGCAGGGCAGGAGGGAGAGTGATGGGAGCTGCTTCTGAGGACATGGTGAGGCTGCACTAATGCAAACGCTGCTGGAGCAGGGAGCTCCAGGAGCGCTCTGGCTCTGCCCTCACATTCCCTCAGTCTCTCCCAGGTCAGGGTTCGCTACAGGAGGATGCAGGGATTGCACAGCAGCATCAAGCTACGCTACAACTCATATTCAAACTAAATCTCACAGGAGCAACACTGATGAGGTGTACAGAGCACTGACCAGACCTGAGGTGTTTCTCTGCTTGGTGGGAACCTGAGGCACCAACCCCCAGCTGGTGCTTGCTCTAGGAGCGTAAGCGCATACAGCAGATTAGTACAGTGACATGGGGACGATGAGACACACAACAGGAGGTGGCCCTCCTGCTACACAGGGCCAAGCCTGTGCCACTGGTCCCTCGGGACCCCTCACAGCACGCACAACTCAAACTTCAGCTTGTGAATAATTTAAACTAGCAACTGTACAGTTTCTTCATCCGAGCCAGTTCCACAGATGGGACAGCCCTGGAGTCTGGGTAAGGGACAACTCGGGGAGTTGAGCAGGGGTCCCTCCAGACTCCAGGGGCGGGAGGGTCAGACAGGAGCAGAGCAGGGTTAGAAGATGGGGATGTAGTTGTCGATCTTGGTCCTGTGCCGCTGGGCGATGCACTCTGCAATCCACACGATATTGCGGCACTCCTGCTCCTTCAGCTTCACAAAGGCATAGAAGACTCCAAAGTGGAACTGGTTGAGGAAGGCCAGTTTGTTCAGCTTCACCTGGGGAAAGCACAGAGGAGGACATGTCACTGGTCCACCTCGGATGGGAGGAGCCGATCAAGGCAAGCGTGGAGCAGCCTGGGAGGTCCCACGACTTCCCAGCAGGCTGGAAGGCTCCACACAGGGATCCTGCTCTGCACATGAGGTCCTCAGGGCAGCTCTACCCAACAGCACAGGGCTGGACACGCTCCAACATTTGAAAAGGGAAGTATTTATACCCTAGCATGATGTGAGAATCCTCCTTTCCCACATAATTACATTCTGCTTTTACTTCTTGATGGACCAAATATCCACCAGCAGCCCCAAACTTGCCTCCCACACTGTTCTCATCTGTCTGGGCAAGAACATGGATCAAGAACCATGCTGGGTCCCCATTTCCAGCATCCTTTTCCTCTCCCTAAATTGTTCATCCACTGCACCTCTGACAAGGCAGCAGACAAGCTCGCTGCTCCCCTGAGCTTTGCAAATGGCACAGGCAGGCACACACTGAGAAGTGTCTTGAGGGTCACTCACCTCGTGCTCAAAGAACCTGTCTTCAAGAGTCTTGTCTCCGGGGTTGCTGCCAGCCCCTTCAAACAGCAGCTTGTACTCCTGCAGGAAGACATTACAGGAGGATACACCCAAAGCCCTCCAAGCTCAGCAGTGTTTAGGGGCCCCATATATCAAATGGACACCCCAGCCACCGTGGCAGCTCAGGAGAGGACACAGGGAAGCCTGCACTGTGCACACATGAACACACTGGCAATGGGATGCTCTTGAGGCTGCACTGCCCACACGACGAGTGAATACAATCCCCAGAAAGGCAGAGAAAGCCTTTATTTCATCTCTAAGCTTGTCCAGCCAGAGATCCTACCCCTTCTCTGAAACAAGCAGCACTCAAAGCTGTATTGCTCCGAGCCTGCAGGGAGGATACACCAGGTCCAGACAGGTCCATGTACAGACTGGAGTGTCTGGGCCAGGGCCCGTGCCCACAGACACTGGCACATGCCCTGGCTGCTTCAGCAAGGAGACACTGAGCTCTTCAACTCCAAACAGGCCCCCAGCCATGCACAGGAGCAATTTAAGGAATCCAGACACACCCAAACACGTCCCTCCTGGTCAGCATCTCCTCTCCGAGGTGACCCACTAGGGTTGGAGGTCTGGCACACCACTTCTTGCTGAAGGCATGTTTCCTCCCAGCCAGCCAAAGAGGCACCAGGATTGCTGCCACACCAATACCTCAAGGGTCTGGTTATGAGGGCAGCCCCCACACCCTGGCACAGGGTGCATAGGGCACACCTGGTCTCCCTGTCACCACTGCAGTGACAGCCGTGGCTTACAATTCAACAGCATCCCAGGCAAGCTGGCTACATCTCGGCCAAGCAGAGCACAGGACCAACAGCAGCACCAGAAGACAGGCACACCCTTCCCAGGCTGTAAAGCCGCAAGTTCCCCCAGATGTCTGAGAAGCTCTGATCCAGAACAGGTCCTTGTACCAGCCCCCACAGCCCTCACCCCAAAGCACTCACAGGGTAGTAGTCAGCAACATTTTTGACTTGTTCATAGTCATCTGCCCTGGCCAGCTGAGCCAGGCCCTCAGGGTAGAGCTTGCCACAGTGTGGGAACAGCTTTGCCCGGTCCTCCTTGGACAGCTCAGTACCAAATGAGTTAATGGTGATAATGAAGGCCCTCCGGTCAGCTTCAAACTGCGGAAAAAGAGAGGTTCACCTTGGCATGCAGCATCTTTGCCAGAGGCCAACAGATACTGACACTGCTCTGAACAGAGCCACATCAGAGGGCAGCATGAGCAAGCCTGGCTTGCTGCCCGGGACACAAGCAGCTCTTCAGTGCTCAGCCAGGGCAGGCTACATGTGCAGCCTTCCCAGTATGCCCAGTAGCTGATGGCTGGGAAGAAAAATCCCCATCCCAGGCACAAACCAAATCACTGAGCAAGACCCTGCCAAGGTCAAGGAGTCTCTCTCACCTACTGCCCCCGAGTCCTGCACATCCCACAGTCAGCCTTGGTGAGGAGGTGTGTGTGGGGATGCTGAAGAATACCTGGATATACCTTAATGCTGGCAGGGAAGCTGGGCCTGAGCACACAACATTGGATATCACTGCAACATCACTCAGCTACAGGGGTGTCCAGACCTACCTCCAGGATTGGGCACATGGCATCTGCCGTGGTACCTCCCAGCACCTTGCAGAACTTGTAGAAGGACTCCAGGTAAGCCTGGAAGAGAGAGGACAGATAAGCGCTCATCCACACAGCTCCATTTACTGCCCCATAGGGCTCCTCAGCAGAAGGCAGCCAGCAAGCAGGGATGCTCCCCGATGCTCTGTAACACAGCACAGGCACTCTCACGCCATGTGAACTCGGATGCCAAGCCCACACAAGGGACAGTGCTGGACAGGAGCTGGAGACATGGAGGGTTGTGGTCGGGTTTGTTCAAGTGACTGCATGAACTGACTCCAGGCAAGATCCCCAGGCAGCAAGGTCTGAGCCTCCTCTGAGTCGTCTAACTCCAAAGCATTTACTGAAGTCTCACATGGTTTCCTGACCCCGCTCTGGCCTCTACAAACATGCCAAGCCACACAGCTAGAGCTGTGAGACCTATGCTCAGAAAGTACCGCTGCGTAAGCAGAGTCAAGAGATGAGACAGGACATCTGTGGAGGAAACTAGCCATTCCCTGCAATTCTCTCTTCACACTGCAGCCGCTTGGTCTCCATCCCAACTGGAGCACTGCAGAAAACATACAAGGCCAGGCACAGCTACGCTGCCTCCAGGAAACGTAATCCTTTGCGGAGATGTACTGTAATCCAGCTGGAGGATGACTGTATCTCCCAGGGGAAGCCGATGAAGGCAGTGCACGGCTGAAAGTGCTGTTCAGCAGAAACTCTCTCAGAAGAAGCCATCATGTGATACAATACCTCCCTGGACAGAGAGCTACAACCAGAATCACTTAAAAGGGATGGAACAAAGTGATGCTGAGACATCACAAACTTGTGCTTTGTCACAACAACTCCAGGACTGAAGATGGACAAGAATGCACGTGCTGGACACCCTCAGCCTGTGCACTAGGAAAGCACCTGGATTACTGCGTTCTGCAAATATTTGTTACCACACAGTGCTGGGTGAGCATCACCCATCAAAGAAACATCACCTCCAGCAATTGCTGCTGCTCAAATGGAGGAGGGCACAGAGCATCTGTCTGCAGGGTCACCACAGGAACAAGGACGTGGATTATGGACTTGGCTGGACTCTGGCAGAGGAGGAACCTGCGCAGGAGGTTCAGTCACCACCTCTTAAGGGCAAACTTAAGGCTTTAGAAGCAAAAACAGGTGAACTCAAATATCCAGCACTGAGTGAGGGTCCAGTATCACAGACACCATGGAAACACCGACTGTAAGAGAGCCGTACTGGGGTTCCCTACAGACCCCTCCGCAGACGACAGCGATTCACAGAAACTCCGCAGCATCCTGAAACTCTTAGCCCAGAAATGGTGGTGTCTTCACTTCTAATAACCCTTAATGGACTTTTACTTCCATGAACCCACTCATTTACCCTCTGCCTCCTGCTTAGCCTCATTTGTCTGGCACTTCCAGCCTGAAGGGAAACCTGCGGCCTGACCAACCACACTGACTTTTCCAACACTATCTGTGGTTACCATCACAGCTCTGATTCATTCCTATTCCGGGTAAGGAGCCCCAACCATTCTTGTAGTTTCCCATACAGAAGTCATTGTACCCAAACCTTTAAATGTGTCCTCCTGTTCTGTTGTTTGTATTTGGAGATAAGAAAGGAGAGGAATGAGACAAGTATTCAGGACAAATGCACTAGATGAATGCAGTAGCACAGCAATATCCGTGCAGCTCTTCCCTCTTCTACACTTAGGAACAGATTGCCTTATAGAGAGATGCTTGCTTAGGTCAATCATAACCCAAGATTGGATTTAGCAGTAGAAAGGAACAAGGAGACCCTCACTGCACAAGCAGAGTTAGCATCACCTCCTTGCCTCTGCTACACACCACTCCACATTTATCCACACTGATTTGCCTGCAATATTTCAATTGTCCAGTCTCAAAGCTCCTTCAGCTGGTTCCTACAAGAACATCGCCAGCAAAGGCCAAGGGTCAGCCAGCTTCACTTCAACACATCCACTGAAGTTGTGGAAGAAAGGGAGTATGAAGATAAGAGTGCCAGCACGCCCCCATTGCAGGACTGACCACCGTCTACACTTAGAGCTGACCACTTACATTTAGCCTCTGCTCCCCATCTTAACTGTATTTCCATTCAAGAACCTTCTTACTTGTCGTTGCTGACAAGAAACCTTTGTAATTGCTTTATTCCTACGAATCTTGCTCAAAGCTTCAGTCTACACGCTCAGATTCCTTCAGAAAACCTCCAGCAGGTCTGGCAGGTAGCACTTCCCCTGCCCGTGCCATGTCCTCCCAGATGCAGGCACCCACCCCAAGCCCCTGCCTGCTGTCTTCCTCAGAGCAGCTCCGTGCAGATTTCAGACACGATTTTATTTCCCTCACTTGCCTGTGAAGACTATTTGCACTGAATTACACATTTTTCAGTTCCTGGGGAAGAGAAGTGGCTTCAAATGAGAGTCTGTAAGCAGCAGCTACCTTTTCCACCCTTGCATCCCTGTGATTTGTTACAGATGGAGCCCCCATGTTCCCTGGGGGCTGCTTTTTAGCAAGAACCAGTCCCAGCACACACCAAGGGGTACCAGGCATCTACGCTTCAATTTGGGGGTAGAAAGAACAGAGCACAAAGCAGGAGATGGGGAAGGACATGGAAACCGGGACCTAAGGAGATGCCCTCTCTGCCTCAACGTGTTTACCCTGTGCTCACTCTGCATCCTGCAAAGGTGCAGGTATT
Source organism: Mesitornis unicolor (assembly GCF_000695765.1). Lineage (NCBI taxonomy): Eukaryota > Metazoa > Chordata > Aves > Mesitornithiformes > Mesitornithidae > Mesitornis > Mesitornis unicolor. Next base: position 7,100 of record NW_010182823.1, read on the forward strand.
TATGCATACAGCCATCCCTCCCCCACTACAGCAAAAGACCAGTACATGCCAGAGGCCATATGCAGCTCCTTCTCCCCTCCCTTTGCCTTCTTCCCTTCACGCCTGGCCTGTTTTCTGCCTCTCCAAACAGGCCAGGGCTTCCTTGGGAAGCGGAGGTCACAGTGACGGCGAGCTGGCTGTGACCAGCCAAAACAAGGGTGGCTGATACAATCTGCATCCCACCCCTAATCCAGAGTCGAGATGGAGCGATAGCCACTGCCTGCACATAAACACATGCTTCGATACCGCCAGCTAAAACCAGACAAGGCCTGCAGAGGAGACGACAGCTCCCGTGCAGGCTCGGGACAAGGAGATCCTTAGCCCCTCCACATCCCTGTGCCAATACTCTCCCGTCTGCAGGATTCCTCCACCCCAGCTGCACCTTTCACACAGCTCTACCAAGAGCATTAACTCCAACCACAGCCACTGAAGGCCTGAGGAGACTTTTGGAGGCTCAAGACAGAAAGCCAAGCCTATGGAAGTCCTTCAAGGATCAAGCCACTTCAGCCCTTTGAACACAGTTCACTACACTTCTAAACTCATGCAAGTCAAGGAGCAGCCCTCTCCTGCCTGCCTAGGGCTTCGAGAAATCTATTCAAAGGCAGGACCTCTGCAAAATCTCTTGCACAGACTCTTGACAGCTCCAAAAACCACCGCACTCCGCCCAGATCTGCTGTCCTGACTCTGCAGTGCTGGCTGACCGGTGCCAGGCCCCTCCAAGAGCACTATCTTTACTATCCAGCAGATGCAACTAGTTCTTGGTCACATTCACTCCAGAGAGGAAAACAGAGAGAAAGCAACTTTATTTTTAAATCTACTCCAAGAGGAAACTTCCCTCTCCCCTTTGGCTGAAGAAAGCCAGCCTAAGTTGGAGCTCCTGACCCAAGACAGAGCTACAGCCATGCTAGGCATAAATAGAGAAGTCAACATCTCTCTCCCTTCCCAGAGACCCACTCACCTTATACAGTGTGTTTCGAATGATTTCGATGTTCATTTCATCCAGGTCCTGCTCAGATATGCAGTCTTGGAAGAAGGCAGCTGAAACAGAGCCACAGACAGAGTTAGCACTGCCCTGACCAGATCTGTGACCAGCACTTTCCAGAGTCCTCAACAATACCAGGCAGAAGCACACCCTATATTGAGCTTGTCCCTCCTAGGCCTGGCCTTTATTCTTCAGCAGCCACCAAATTGCCGTGACTCAAAACCTCAGGCTCCACCATGGTTCCCGAGGCCACAATCATTTTGGGGGCTCTCACATCAGTCTATTCTCAGCAGAAACTCTCAGCTCTAGCCCCCAGCATCTGTGCCAGAGCACCCTGTGTTTAAAAATAAGCAAAACCCAAACTGCTCCCAGATGCACGCTCTCAGAGGTGACAAGACGGCTTCCAAATTGCCTGCTACAGCACAGCAGCAGCGCTTAAGCATCTGCAAGAGTCCTGAGGAAGCTGGTGCTGTGCTTCTCCCTCATCCTTCAAGATCTCAGCTGGATTAAGGAGGCAGGGGCATGCCGCAGCTCCTGCAGCCTGTGACATGCTATGGTTGGAGTCAGGAGCTGTTTCCCCTCACCAGGCCTATCAGTCCCATTTTCCACCTCTCCTGAGGCCTTTTTATTTCTCCAGCTGCAGGCCAGTGAGAAGAGACAGGACAAACTAGTGTGTTTTGCTAGGAAGTTCAGCTTTACATACTTTGCTAGAGTATCTCTGGGAGGGAGCTTGAGAAGCTGTTACCAACTAAAGAACAGACACAGGTTTCAGATCTTTCATATCTGGTACTGCAAGCTGCAGAAAAAGATTAAATCTTGTACATCAAGTGCAACGTAAGGCTGTTCTACCACTCGCCTGTTAACAAGAGCACAATACAATCCATTGACAGGACTTTTATGACTTTTTCAACTCTTGACAACCAATTTTGCTGAATTTGATGCATAGAGAAACATGGTAATTCTCAGCTTACGCAGTCCAGCTGCGGGTAAAAGCACACTGCACTCACGCCGAGAGCCGACTGCTGCTCTGCTTTGTGCGACAAACCAGGAGTGATGCAGGTTCACACCTCTGGCGTGCACTATCTCTATACCATGAGCTCCCTGGCAAGAAAAGCAGCTGCACCATGGGTCTAGAGAGCCCTGAACAGGGGTTAACCCCACAGAGACTTCTTTGCCACAGCATCACAGACCAGTGCCACGTAGCTGGAGGAGCACTGCTCCCTACAGTTGGCAAAAATGAAAACTGAGTATGCCAGGACTGGTTTTCACTGCAGGACTCACTGGCTAGCCTGGATAGTTAAGCAGTGGCTACTTCAGAGTAGCAGAGGAATGAGAACACAGCTATTTCAGTTCTTGGCCCTCCAATATCCCAAATTAGGCTAACAGCAAGTCTTATTTTGCCCTGCTAACCTATGAAAGCCATTTGGGGTTAGGCATTCCTACCAAGCCACGTCGCTACTCAAGTACTTTTAGGAGATAGAGCTGCTGTTTCTTTGCGTGTGGTCACTGGAAAGAGCGCAAGTTAAACAACTGGAGCCTGCGTGCTTGCTTGTTTAGGCAACACAGCTACTACCCACGTTCGCCTGCTGAAGAAATGCCACACTGGATGGTACACAGCCTCAAGGGCACGGCCAGGGCAATAGTCTGAAGAACTCAGCCCAGCCAGGGCAGAAGCAGGCAAAGCTCACTCATGTACAAGCGTAACAGGGCACCTTCCCTCCATACATAGCTGGAAGTTTTAAGGTCTCAGAGCTATTATAATTTAAATATTCTGTTCTATCTTATTTCCAAAATGGGAAGGTTCCCACTTACTTGTGAGGATTTTCTTCCCACACATTATCCCTGCAGCGAGTTCAATGCAGCTGCATGCAGAGCCTTGGTTCTCCCACTGCATGGTCCTGCCTTGCAGCCCAAATCTCCTGAGAAATGTTTTCCGCCCTTCGATGGGCTCTATCTGGAAAGTCATTTTTCTATGACAACTACTTTGCTTGCCCCATTATTACCCCGAGCATTTGCAGAACCACTTTCAGTTCCAAAACCAACTATTTCCATCAAAGACAATATGATGACTTAGAGTGTTTTGTTCTTTCTAGCAACCTCAGAAGAATGATTAATCACTGACTCAGACACACCTCGTTACATTTTTGCCCACAGAGGCTCAACTAGCAAAGCCTTCTGTGACTACCTCCCCTACCACTGCAGAGACACTTCCATATTTCCTCCAGAACCACTTCCTGCACCTTTTATCTTTAAGGAACATAGCTGTCTGACTGGCTGTTCAAAAGACACTTTGGTTTGGCATCATGTGCCTCCTGGTCAAGGCTTGTAGCCGCCCCAAGACAGCATACCTCAGTGCAGGATCCTGCCATACAGTGAGCTTAAGAAGGCTTTTGGAGATTTCTTTTTATTTTGCTGTTGTTGGTTGTTTGGGTGGTTTTCTAATGTAAAGAGCTTACCTTGACCTAGAGCTAATTTTATCAATCTCATAACAAGACTGGGCATGTATAGATCTCTGTAATTATCTATAAAAATTGCCTACCAGAAATTGCTCAATGGTCCAACTAAAAGCCCTGGAAATTCAGTGATTCACGGTAGCCTTTCACTAAGGAAGCATGCATGCCATGCGTACAGTGATCATTATTTTAAAAATCACGTTGTTTAAGACCTCTCAAACCTTCTCCTTCCTCCCTAATTTCAGGTGAGGACTCCCAGAAGAGCTGCTAAACGTCCATACCTAGCAGATCAGATCTAACTACACCTGCACTGCCACGACAGCTCAAGGCTCAGCTCACACAAACCAAGCTCCCCAGCAGTTCGCACTACCAGTGTGCTGGTTCAGATGTTTGTTGAAGCATACAGAGGAACGGCTAGCCCTCCAGAGGAAAAACTGGCATAGAACAAGCATAAACCTGAATTCAAGCTCAGTCACCATGGCAGTACAGCCATATCTGTGCATCACCCAGTGCTTTGTCTTCCTGGAACACAACTCAAGACTGATTTGGACCTAGTTAGACTGGGGGGAGAGGGACATCTGCTCCACACACAGCTGCAAGGTATTTGAAAGGCTCCACTCACCCAAGGGAGTGTCCACCAGGATTGCATTGTAGAGCTCTGCGGGCGTCTGAGCAATGTTCACGGCTTCCATCTGCTCAAAACTTCCCAGAGGGTGGCACTTGGGCACCAGCTCGGAGATGGAGCGCTGGTGCAGAGTCCCAGTGATGAGCAGAATGACGTTGTCGATCATGTAGCTGTACCTGGAGGAAAACAAGAGGACACCTGTCAAGAAAAGTAACACAGAAACCAGCACCAGACGGACACACACCTTCAGTGCCTGTGCACACCTCCAGAATGATGGACCCTTCCCAGGAAGAACCAGAAAGGTGCCTCCTTAATATCTCCTTATTGTGCTAGCCTAGGAAAAAGGAGTCAAGCATAATTCCAGGCTGTGGTTTATGCTACAGTTGAACCACACCATCTGGACATCTCCTACCTACCACTGATGTTTTAGACTGGAAGTGACTTCCTGAAGTCTCTGGCCCAATGTCCTGCTCCAAGCATGGCCAGCTCCAGCTGCTCAGGGCTCTGTCCAGCTGACCTCAGAGTTATTTGCAAGGATGTGCATCTCACAACCTCCCTGGGGCTTTGCTTCAGTGTCTGACCACACTCACAATGAAGTCTTTTCCTCAAAGCTACTCGGTCTCTCATCCAAACCCCATGCACCTCCGAGAGAAGCCTGGCTCCAGCTTTCCCACACCCTCCCACAAGACAGCTGGGAACTTCTGTCCTTCCAGCATTCCCACTGCTGTCCTTGCACTGCCATGCTCTGTAGAGAGCAGGCACAACAGCGTGAGTGGTAGGACACCAGCAAAGGGGAATCTGCAGATAAAGTGACTGCAGCTCAGCTTCACTGCCAGCAGCACTGCTCCGCCTTGCCAAGCCTATGGAGAAAGGGTCACGTTTCTGCAGCCCTGTTCCCCTCCAAAAACAACAGGGCTAACAGCCTTGGCACAACCTTCATTCACACTCACAAAAACACACACAAGCCTCTTCACACCTGTATCACCAAAAGCTACATCCTTTCTCGCATTAGAACATACCGTGATGTCCCTAAACACGTTCACACCTACGTTACACAGGATTACCAGATTCAGTCTTTGGCACAGCAGCAACGTTCAACCAAAAACCACAGCACTCAGCACAAGTTCCACTGCCACAAGCCCATTATGGTCCTTCTCTCCACATTTCTCTTGCACTGAGCAGCCCAGAGCACAGCACTCCAGGTGAGGCCTCCACCAGCGCTGATCAGAGGAAAAAGATCACCTCCCAGTTCTCCCAGTCCAGCCAGAGAAGGGAGACACAGCTGGTCTGAAGACTGGGAATACAAGAAAGGCTGGTGGCCTTCTATGAGTAGAAGGACCAAGCAAGGGATCAAGGCATCATGTAAATGCAAGAACCTGAGAGGAAATGTGTCCCCAGCAAGAACAGGAGTGGTGCTCCAGGCATTTTCGCCACCAGCTGAGCCCTAAGCCAACCAAGCCGAGAACCTGGAAAACACTGAGCGAGATCACAGGGGTTTTTCAGTCAGCAAAGATGCCGTTGCAAGAAGATGCCTCTCAGCAGCACAGGGAAGGGGACAGATGCTGGCAGAGTGGGATATCTGGGATTTTACACTCCTTTGTTCTCACTGCTAGAGCTCTAACTCTAAAAAGACAGATGATGGAAGAGACCTGAAGAAGCTCCCTGGCAGGAGCTGCTCCAAAACCACAAGACCAAGCCTGAACTAGAAGGGAAGAAGGAGCTGTGCATGTCTTGAGTTGGAGCTCTGCTGAGACTCAGGCTTCCCACAGGAACCCGAGTACTGAATACAGGGAACCTGTGACCACACTGGGACTGGGGCAAAGGCAGGGCCGGCTCTGCACACATTTATGTCAGATAGGCACTGGGACGCTGCTGGTTGTTTATTTCCGAGCTAACAAGGAGGACACAGTGCAGGCCTGTTTCCCTTTGAACCACATCAAAGGCAGGTAAGCAGAGCCAGTTAAAAGCAGATTTCGGTAGTTTTTATTAGATGGGCTTACCTGCTCTCAAATACGCTCAAAGGGCACGTCTATGAACAAATCCACATCTTAGTTCCTCAAACAGGTGCTGCCTTTTCCTCTTCACATCGCAGGGCCGGGTAACGTACCTCCTGGCCCCAGGATTTCTGCAGAGAGCCTCTGTGCTTGCAGGCAACCTTCCCAGGGTTGTTCAGCCTAGAACCACAGCAACCAGCACAAGCTTCACGTAGGAGGAAACCTCCTTTTGCTCTTTAATGCTCAAGGTAATTTTCCTGCCTTCTGCGTGTGCAACTCTCACCACAGAGATGATTGCAATCTGCAGGACACCAGGAAGGGCCTGATTATGAGACCTGAGGGCGAGTTCCTTGCAGTAAGCAGCTGGTTCCTGGTAAATACAAGCATCTGCACCCTAACACAGACGCATCTCCATGGTGTGTGCAGATCAAGGATACAGCGGATCATTTCCCAGCTCCTCCACCTCCCCCAAACATGCAAGTTTTCTTAGTGCAACACAGCAGCTTTCAGGACAGATCATATGCAGGGCTACCCTCACCAAAGCAAGGCAACAACACAGGACCAGACCAAATTTGTTTCTTCAACTCAGCCTACAGAGAGGAACAGGCAAGGAAATGAGGGAATTGCACGGTATGCTAGCACACCTCTTCCCTATTCCCAGCTTACCACAGATCTCGCTCTCTGTAAGAGATTTGAGACTTGCAAGGAGCCTGGCCAAAGTCAACCGTACAAGAGGAACTGAGGGAAAGTGCCTGGAGCCCTTTCTGTTTGCAGGTCTTAGCTCCTGGCTTGCTGGAGTCACGCTGTGCTCAGCCACGCACACCCGGTCCAGCTCAGCATGGAAGCCACAGCCAGGTGTGGGGAGAGCTGCCCAATCTGATCCTGTTCACACGTGAGAGCCTCCTGCTTTCAGACTGATGGTCCTAGGAAAGGCAACCCAGCTTCTACTGCCAGCATATGAAGCACGATTCTCCCCATTTCATTCACACCCCTTAATTTGCTTGTTTCCTCATCCTTTAGGGAAGTCTGGGGAAACACAATCTATAGACCAAGTGCCAAGGCCTCTAAGGAGGCCCAGCAACAACTTTCTGAAAGAGTATTTCATCTACCGAGACTACTTGAATCTTGCTGTCAAGGAAGGACTCAGCCCTGCGGGAGGGGGAGTTAACACATGCAAGACGCAGGGGAAATTTCTCATTCAAATTTCCACTGCAACAGCATCTCAAACCTTTACAACAACAAGAGAGCTGCAGCAGGACGAAGGTCTTCTCACGCCTGCCGAGGCCAGGCAGATACCAGCAGTGCTACCTAATCCTCACCGAGGGGTCCCATCTCCCTCAAGAAAGCCCAGACCACGCTTATTCACATTCAGTCCTTGCTTCGTTTCAGTGAAAACAGCCACAGCTTAGTGAATGGTGACTACAGGTCAGCTAGAAAAGCCTCTTTTCCTCAGTAGAAGGTACAACATCTGCTTTCCTATGCCAAGTCCCAGCAAGAACACATCTTCCTCCACTAGCACAGCTGTACCAAGAGGTCCTGGCTGTGCTCACTACCTCAGTGCAGCCAGTAAGAGGACCGGACTATGGGACACATCAGGAATCAGGAGTAGCTGATCACTTGCAACACCGTGAAGACTCATTGCAGCCTGCTTGGTATGGAAAAGAGATTAGGACATAGAGGTGGGAAACCAGAGACAGGTAGAAGGATTGGTGAGCTCCTTGGTGAGGATGAGTCTCTGCACTCGCTCACTGGGAGCTGGTTTAGAGGAGAAAGCACTACATAGGCTAAATTAAAGCCTTATCATTGTTTCTGGCTTATATAAAGTGGAAAAGCCCCCAACCTTGCCCCCACAAAAAGACAAAGTTTTCTTGGGCAGGACTGTGTTTTACCCTCCTGCTTTGAGCTGCTATCAGCTCACAGACGGAGATGGACACAAAAAGAGTGGATGTTCAGCCAGTTTCACGCACGCAGTTACGCCCTACCTCGCTCTTCCTGTCACCCACTGAACTGAGGTGTGGTATACTCCAGAAATTCGCGTTCACAGAAATACAATTTTAGTTGATACTGAGAAGCATCAGTCAAGTCTCAGAGAAGAGCAGAATTTCTTATTAAAGGACAGGAAAGAGACGGCAAGCATAGAAATGTCATACACAGCAGGAGAGATGTTGGCTTACAGCTTCTTGAAGTCTGAGACCAGAGAAATTGTTCTCACTGCTGGTTTTGGGAGGCATGGTCTCAGACGGGCACAGCAGAGACCTCTCTAGGGAAAGGGGAGAGCCAGGCCTCAGAAGGTAACTTTGGGGTAGGCATCTGTGGACAACTGTCAAGCAGAAGCAAGGAGGAGAGCACACATGCAAAAGCCATGGACTATTACTTGGACAATATCTTCCTCCTGTTGGAGTTAAGTACAGCCACAGATAAGGGAGACATGCAAGAAAGATTGCAGTGGTTCACTGGAAAGGCCTTTGAGCAGGACAGCACATGAAATGCATGAAAGCTCCTCACATGGCGCATTTACAACTTGGTCTGAAGGCACTCAGGCATAGCCCTGCAATGCAGCCACCCCAAGACAGTTTAGGGCTTCTCCCTCCCCCAGCCACTAATCTAACCTAACCATAAAGACTCATTGTCCTGCAGCAGATAGGTTGGGTTTTTATTGCTTTCTACTTCAGGATACTAAAGCAACTGTAAACAACAGTGCAAGTGGTCACAAAGCATGACTAATGACAGGACATTGCATGACCTGCATTGCTCAGGGATCCTCCGAAAGTCTTGCCAAACCAAACCATATCCAGCTGCCCCGTGAGGGGTCTGGACAGCCCTCCTGTGCTCAGCAAACACGGAGGGCAGCAGGTGAGGCAGGGCAAGGAAGAGCCACGCTGCAGCTCCGGGGTTCTGCCGGGATGGGTTAAGGTATTGCATTGCTCAGGCAACTTCAGTGCTTTCCAAAAGCAGCATTAGACTTTAATGCAGACTAATGCTTGCGAGGCAGAAGTCCCTGTGTGACTGCTTAGGGCAGTTACTCAGATTACCGCAGAAGCATGTGTTTATTTTGGGATGAAAAGGGGAAATCTCCAGTGGGATCAAAGCGGTGCTCTAAACTCGGTGTGAATTCTGGAGACAGCTTTAAATGATGATGAAGTTGTTTTGACTATGGTCACTTCAGCATCTACTGCTTCCCTCTCACAGCTCAGCCAGTTCATGCACTCAGGGGCCGGGGGGGAGGGAAATAACCTAAGGAGAAAACTTCAGGCTGGTTGTACCTCTGCTTCCTTGGATTTGATGGAAGTACACAGACCCATCTCTTCTATCCCACTGGGTCTGAGACCTGAGCAAAGGTGCTGGTATGTAGAGTCACTTGTCACACCTCTCTCAAGCTCCAAATGTAAGCAGCCGGAGGGGAAAGCAACACGCAGACTTTAAAGCACCAAAGAGCAGTAGCTGACACCAAGAACAGTGCCAACAGCTGAGATGCTTCTATCTGGAGTGTAGTTTAAGATCACTAGTAATGATTGCATAGCTGTCCTGAACTGGATAGGAGAGGGATGGTGCACATCAGGAAGAGCTCTGTGCCTCACCGAGGCTTGTTCAAGTAACAGTGGATGAATCGAGTTGAATCCTTAAATCAGGTTTTCAGCTCAGACTAGAACAAGTCAGAGCAACAGCTTGTGGCCACGAGCAGCTCTACCTCTCATGTGCAGCTGAGGTTCAGGCAGTCCAAGGAACAGCAACAGGAGATGAAGCATGTGATGGTCTCTGCTCAAAGCATGCTCATTCTTCCTGTCTTTGCACACTGTCTTTCCTAGAGTCACACCAATAAAAACCACACTTGAGTGGTAGGTTCGTGAACCTGCCAAAGAGAAAGCTGAGAATTTCATGGTTGCCACCACAAACCCGGGGCACTCAGCCAGTAAGTGGGTGCCCCGCTAAACTCAGATCAACGAGACCACTCCATAACAAAGACTTAAAACTTCACAGTGCTACAAAAGCCGTGGCAGCCTTTCAAATCCAAGAATCCAGGAAAGTTCTCAGCATTAATCTATATTTAGCTGCATTCTCCACATGACTTTTACCATCTTCTACTGAGTTTAGGTCTCTTGGGATACTGACCTCAGTTTTCCAGTGGTATCATCCGGTAACTTGTAAGCAGTCATACAGTGTTAGCTGCACTAAAGGCTAATGAGAAAAAAGCTAGACAAGTACTATTAATTTTGAGGTTTTATGAATATGACCTGGTGTTCTAGATGCATAAAAACCTCTGGAAACACTAGAGCATGTTTTGAACACCTCACAGCCTCGTGCAAGAGTCTCCGGTTGCTTAAACTTGATGCCTCAAAGCTTGAGAAACACGAGGCTGGTATGCAAGGCTGAGTCCTGGCACTCTGCGCTGTGCCAAGCAGACTCCAGCACCAATTACATTTTAAATATTGACCGGAAATGTCTGATCCTGCTGCTTTCACACAGACCAAAAGCCAAACTTGAATATATTCTCTTTTTACCTTACTCACGTGTAAGGCACCCAAAAACCCCACCAAAACCAAACATGCAGAACATCGCTATGCATACAGACCTGCTGCAGCAGAAGACACGAAAAAAATCATCATCCCACTTGACATGCAGTAAACCATGCAGGGTAGATGCAAGATTTTGTTTGGCCTCTAAATATTACAGTATGTTGCAGTATTTACACAAAGCTCTAAGTATTTTCTAGACTTGAAACTAGCATATAGAATGGATCTGGAAAAGAGGACTAGGACCCAAAATGCCCTCAGGAATTCTTCAGAAGCAGTGCCCTTGGCCTCCACGGCTTCTCTGGGCTGAACCTGCCAGCCTAGCGCTCTGGGTGAGGTGAATCAATGGAAAGGTAGCAGGAAAACGAAGGCTGCCAAGGTCCAGCACCAGAAGACCCTGAGAAAGTGTTCAGTCAAGGAGAGAAGCATGTTACATGGGGACAGAAGTGCTCGGTGAGCGTTCATCCCACTGAGGGTACTGCACACAGGCTGTCCTCTGAAAAAGCTGCAACCACACAAATTGATCAGAGGAGCATTGACAGTCTCCTAGAAGGAAGATGATACTGTTCCAGTTGAAATCCATCGACCAAATGAAGTGTGCTCCAGACACTAGAGGTTTGGGGAAAAAAAGGCATCTCCTCAACATAGTACAGAGTGAAAAGCACTTTTCAAAGAGTCCCTTTCCAATGAGGACACCCACAGTCCCACCACTTTGAGAGATGACTTCCATGGCCACCACTTAAGCACACAACCCAGTTCATTTTCACAGACTGGTTCTGGGAATCTGGTACGAGATCTGTACCCTTGGGTAAGCAGAACAGATGCAGTTCTGATGCTACCATTCACAGGATGCAAGGCTGTGATCATCTCCAGACCATTAGTTATATGCCCTCTTATTTTGAACGTTGCATAATCCCTCCAAGAACTTGGCTTATCAGTTCAACCTTGCACTCCCTGCAAACAGGGAAGCTGTTTGTCAGAAACCTGGGCTGCTCTGCCAAAACCGTCTCCACCAGAAGAGGCTCATAAACCTTTTATTGCAGGATCCCCAGCCACGACAGTAATTTCTGCTCCCCGATCCCACTGCTACCAAGGAGTCAACAACTAATTCAAAATAGTATAGTGTGGTTTTAACCACAGCAGCATTAGGAAAGATCCTTCAGATCGTTGCATCCACCTGAATAAACTGCAAGTGTCTAATGTACGGCATTTGGAGTTTTTTCCTCTGCAAGAAAGGACTTCAAAAGGATGCAGTCATATTCTGTAACCCCTGCAGTTATGCCACGATGCACACTGCAGTATATTTAGAATAAAGATAGGCAACTTCCTACTCCAGAGGAGAGGATTATTGCTCTTAAGCTCAAGTAGCAATTGAAACGGTTTGGCTCCTGAAAAAACACTGCTGCAAGATTAAGTCTGAACTCAAAGTTGTGCAGCAGAAACTAGATCTATCCAGCGCAGGGGAGAGGCAGAGCAGCACTGGGTGAGGGAGAAGGTAACAGAGGGAAGTGTCAGCTAAGAAAAGGCATGCGCGAGGGGAAAAGGTACATGCAGCCTCATCAAAAACACGTCTTGTGACCACAAAAACATACTAAGAGCCAAGTTCTCAGCTGCATCCTCAGGGCAACAAAGAACCCAGTTCCCAGCCCTAGCAGACTGGTGAGGTAAAGGCAAGGGACAACCTAGTCTGACAACGCGCTTAATCACGGGTTTGGAAAACGCGTTCAGACCCAGCTCCTCCCCAGACCTCACCGCTACAGCGGGCTCAGTTTCCGCAGTTACCAGCAGCTCCTACCCAAGCACAAGAGCAAATCCTTCTCTGTCCATCAGTTTGCTGAGGGAGCTCAAGGGGCCCAGCAGCCACCAGAGCTCTCACATCAGGCTGCTGTGAAACCAGACTTTCCAGAGCACAGAAGAGACTGTGCTGAAGCAAGGGCAAAAACCAACCCCTTCCTCCCCCCTGCCCTGGAAAAATATTAAAGCTGACAATTCGATCAGGCAACAGCGGGCTAGAGTCAGGGGTGACAGCACGATAAAACTGCATACAGGAACACTGGAAGGAAGAAGAGACAGGACATGGCACCGTGTCAGGCTAACACAAAGAACAAAGCCTTTACAGAAAGGCAGGGCAGCACAGCACCATTAGAACCTAAAACCCACTTCCATCCCACAAGTCAATATGTGCTTGTCGAATTCAGGAAGTGGGTTTTGCTGTTTCAAGTACACTTAATACCTGTTTGTTGCTGCCCTACAGAACATCGCTGCATTCCCTCAGCCAAACAGGCAATTGTTTGTGTTGGAGCAGAGATGTTAACAGCCAACTTGTGCCTATCAAGTCAGAACTCACTACCATCAGCTGAAAAACACAGGGAAGCACCAGCAGTCTTCCAGCAGGGAGCCGCTAACAACACACAGAGCTAGCAGGTGTTTTATAGAGACCACGACAGGCTCCCTAAGTTGAGCTTTTCCTTGCTGCTATACACAGCTACCACTTGAAAAAACAGAAGGGAAATCAGCCAACTTCCTCAATATTTTGGTACTAACAGCACAACACTTGCCACAGAAGAGTTCCTGGAGAGGATCAGAGCCAGGAAAGAGCCAGCATGGTGCCAGGGGAGGAGCACAGCAGGACACAAAACATCAGTGGCAGCAAGTGACTTAGGGAATGAAGACCTTGCTTTGGGTTGCTGCTTAGCCGTGTTCTAGGGTCAGTTTTGTTTCTGTGCTCTTAAACACTGTCCTCTTCCCTAAGCTCAGGGGACAACTGCAGCCCAGCTCCACAGGTGCCCACCCTTCCGTACGGCGCGGTGTGCATCTGGGGACAGGCGCACGGCGCTGGAGTGCCACCTCCCGGCAAGTGGCAGCAAGCGCTGCCTCATCTCCCCGCAGCTGGGCAAGTAGAGCACAGGAACACTCATCTCCCGGGGCTCCAGAGCCCCCACGCTATTCCCATCGCTGCTTCTCCTTCCCACACCCTCATCCAGCTCATGCGCCACTTAGAAGT
>NW_010182823.1:20738-34331 GCF_000695765.1 Mesitornis unicolor
GTGGCTCTGGTGCAATCAGGGGGGACAAGGACTACAGCTGCTCCTAAGATGAGACAGCTCCCCAGATCTTCTCACGCTGTGATCAAGATCTGAGCACCCTCCAAAAACAAGCAGCTCTGGAGAGCACAACAGTCACCTGTGGATCAACCCAAAAGCACCCCAGTGTCCAGCAGGACATTCATGGAAAAGAAAGCCTGACTGGTTTTTAAATGCTTGATCCACCTCCTGGCACCAGCCTTCCACAGCCTGGCCACTCAGTGAGATGGTACCCAAGTGTTTCATGGGCCTCGATGGGCCTGTCTTGTGCGAGCTTATCCAGTATTTCCAAAAAGGCACAAAATGTAAGTACATACAAAGCCATCTGGCAGCACAGAGTTTCAGAGCTGAACTGGACATGCTACAAAACATTTCCTTCCATTTTAAGCTAGACACATCTCCTACAGTCCCACTCGATTTTAAAAATCTGTTTACAACCCAATGCCAAGAGAGAGTCCCAGTGAACTCAAGCTTTCCTCCTGTAGAAGTCAGCCCTGCTCAAACCTCATCTTTCTACCATCTTCGACATCAGTTCAGTCTGCTGTTTTAGCACACGGACACATCCAGTTGAATACAATTTCTTCTTCTGACCACCTGGTGCCTCACTTGCCCTGAGCTGTCCACCAGGGACGGTCTTTACCGTTTCCTGCTCAAGGTTCATTAAATACTCTAGAAGAAAGGAGAGGGAAATGGTTACGTTCCAAAGGCAAAGATGAATCATCCCATTATCTGTGTATCCAGCCAGAACGGAAGATCAAGTGGCACAGGCTTGTCTCAGTGTCACCCAGGTAGGCAGGATGACACAGCACCACCATGTGCACAGGCACAACATCCCCAGCACTGCCGACATCCTTTGGCTGAACATCTCTGCGATGCTGCCCAAACACAGGCCTGGGTTAGATGAAGGCTACTGGCACAAGTACACACTGTTTTGAATGTTAAATTTGAGAGAGTAGAAAAGATTGCTCCATACAACTAAGATGATGAGCTAGAAACTGCTTCATCCATTGCAAATGTTGCTGTGAAACAGGGGTTGGTAATGTCTCGCTGATAACCTGCCAAGTCTTGCTCCACATTTGGAGTCAAACACGAAAACTCCATGAGTTTCAGTGACAGGCATGTAAGAAAAAGCTATTTCTCAGAAAAGAGGAAAGACTTAAAAGACAGACAGGTTTAGCACAGTGACCCAGAAAATAACAGATGTGAGCCACTGGGTTAGAAAAATGAGATAGTGGTACTGTCCAGATATAGACAGGATGGAATACAGCAGGGAGACAAGTCTTTAATCTGCATTTGCACAGGCAGGAGATGTCACAAATAGGCTAAAATTTAAAATCTTTGCATGTACCACAAAGACCTTTTTACATCAACCTACATCATTCAAAAACCTCTAGGTGGCAAGCAAGAAAACACACACAAACCTGCCAAAAATGCAAAATTAGCATCACTTGCCAGAGTGCCTGCCATGAGCCTAAGCTCACTGTATCAAATAAATTAATGCTGAGGTATCAGCTATCTGACTCAAGAACAAAGTACAATCTTCTTCTCAGAGATTCAAGTTTAAGTCATGTTGTACTGAACCAGAAATTCACTTCTGTCCGTGAGATACCTCCTTACCGGTTAGAGAAGGTCACTGGCTATACAGTTTGCAAGCTAAACTAGAGCTTACAGGAACACAGACCAAGGAAATGAAAAAAGGCAATTTTACTTCCCTGTTTCATATGCAAACTAGCACAGCTGGTACCTCAGCAAGGCTAGCAGTTTCATTTTTTTTTTTTACTGATTAAAATGAGCAGCACACAGGAAAGCAGAGGGCTGTGCAAAACCACTTGGAGATACCTGCAAGAACACTGTGCTATTTCAAGCTTTTCAGATGAGCTGAACCTGCCGTGGAAGCGCGCACGCCCCGCACCTCTTCACGCACTGGCAGACACGCTGAGGCTGCTGCAGGCCTGTCTTTCCCTGCTGCACACCCTAGGGCCCTTCTTTGCCCTAGTGCTGGTGTTTGTTGGATCCCACTGAGCTGGCTGAGGAAAACAAATCAGAGATTAACCCCAAAAGAGAAAAGTTGTTCAAGTTTTGGCCTACCCAATCTGTGACAGGGTCAGAGGAAGGCTACAGCCCCTGGTGGGATGGCAGGATCACAGCAGCACGGATGAAGGCCGATTGACCTCAGTGGGTCAGAACTAGCAGGCAACTGCTATCATTCACATGCGCTGCATGCATTTTTTTGTGCAGCAAGATCACATTATAAAAATCCCAGGATGATTTAACACAAAGGAAAACGACAGCTCTAATAGAGACTGAACCAATTCTGCAGTGAGAGGCAGCTAAGGAGCTGTGCCAATGAAGCATGCACAGCCTGGGAGCAGAAGCCTTTAACAACGCAGTGATACTGCGCTGCTGGTTTGAGACCTCTAGATACAACCAAACCAGTGTGATTCAAGAAGCTGCAGAAAACAGCAGGCACAGGGCTGGTCTGAGCACCCTCGAGTCTGGAAGAACACCGACATTTCACATGCTGCTCATGAGCAGCTGGCACTCACGTGATGAAGTCCAGGAAACTTGCTAGGGGCTCATATGCATGGTTCCTCATGTGACGAAACTCCACCACCATCTTCTCCTTCAGCTTGTCATCTATGACGGAGACAGTGAGTGGGGAGGCTTCATTGGCCAGGAAGTTCCCATAGTCTGTGCTCTGGAGGTGCAGCTTCAAGTCTGAAAGAGAAAGAATAATTCCGGTCTACGAGGTTTGTGTTGGGTTTGGGTTTGTTGGTTGTTTTTTTTTAGCATACCTAAGACAGCTGCTGCCCAGCACTCCTCTAGGCATCCTCTTCTCTTGAAAGATCACCTAGACAAAACTCACGTGTTAAGTCATACACTTATATTTGTGCTCAGTTTTATCGTGGACAATCCAAACGCTGGAAGAGATCAGTGTTTCACCGTATCAGCCTTGTGCTGTCTTACAAAGGAAGCTGTAATGCTATCTGTGTAACTGAGCACACACCCGTGCCAGCTGTCCACTCCGCTTCATCAAGGTGGAAGGCTACTGATTTTCTAGTGTTTGCTCAGATACGGTGATGTGGAGGCATCTGAAAAGCTTTCAAACCCAAAAAGACATCAAAAGCAACCTTGAAGTGATAAAACAGCTCACTATTACATCATCAAGTCAGTCCAACTAACTGCACTGGTGAAGAGAAGTCAGGCATTAAGAGGGGCTGGTGAAGAGGAAAGCCATTTAAAGCCACCTCATATGGTAGCCCATCCCTGCCCAGGATGGAGGAACTTGCTCAGAAACTTACTTCTCCAGTTTCAAGCAGAGGAAACCTTTGTTTCCCCTGTTACCCTTTGCTGCAGGTCAGGTGCCCAACCAAGTTTCAGTCCTGGCCAAGAAGCAACCACAACATGCTGAGCTCTGTCAAGATAAAAGCTCTGTTTGAGCCAAAAGCATTTAAGTGTCTCTGTGGAAAAACTGGATCCAGGAACATCATATAACACTACTTCTCAAAGCTCTGCTAGTTGCACTGGTACATTATGTTCATCTTCAGCTGCACCTCAGAGGGCCAGTTAGGCAAGCACCCTCCCAGGGATTCAGGACCTTGATGGGGAAAGTAGAGTAGCTGGAAGAGTTTAGTCAAGCCAGATGTGAACACACCATCCAGAGAAAACAAAACAACAACAAAGGCATTACTCCCTGGTTTCTCTGAAGCACCGAGGCTGCCATCTCCTTCCACTGAACCTCAGCTTTATGGCACGAGCACCCAGAGCACCAAGGTCAGAGCAAGGACTGAGCTTGCTCGAGGAGTCTGAACTTCTGGCATTACAGCCAGCTGCAGGCACAGGCTGGAGCATCCTCTGCATTGGGCTCCAAACTGAGGTCATACTGTACAGTGTGATACTGCCCTTAGCCAAGGAGTGGAAGGGTCAAACAGCTTTCAAGCTGACTTTAACTCTTTTAAATACTTTCATGGGAATCTAGCAAAGGTGTTTTCGACCCAGCACTCTTTAATTATGAAGCCATTACCACTGCTAAGCCTCACTGTGTACATAGTGAGGGGGGGGAAAAAGGGCAGAGACTTAAGCAGTACTTAATTCCTGTCACGTTTCCAAGTGGTTTACAGGAAAGTTCAGTGGTACTCTTATGTTTCGTAAGGAATTCTGGATGCAGCAAAGAAAGCTACTTGCCCAACAACATGCATCATGGCTGAAGCAAAGCAGAAACTTAACCTACACCCCTGCTCCTCAGACTATGCTGCAGCTGAACAGCTGTGTTTTATTCTACCAAAACATTAGGAACTTATGCTCCCACTTTCGAGGTGGGAAAACACGGTCTGGATAATCGAGACAGGGGAGTTTTCAACATGAGCCTTGCCAGAAAGTCAAACACCTCATCATGCCAAAACTCAAGGTGCCCCTCACCTCCATGCAGCCTGCATAGGGTTACTGATGGCAAACTCTTCCCACACCCTGCAAAAAGCCCAGCTCAGTCAGCACCCTGCATGCAAAGAGTTTTCACCCACCTGGTTTGCAATTGCTTGATTTTGAAATCTAAGATACAGTTATAGAGGGAAAATCTACCAGAATTACATCTTAATGAGTTACAGTCCCTCTTTTGAAAGCTCTTGGATGATGTGCTTTGGAGTCCAAATGGAAATCAAGCTCTACTGTCAGATCAGGGCTTTACCAGTTTGTTTTTAGCAGAGACTGGAGAAAGCGTGGAGCAAAATTCAACAGTGGCTCAATGAATAAGAGTTGAAGGGTTCTGGAGTATCACACCCATAAAATCAGGCTGCAAGGGAAGGCGCAGGGGACGGCAGTAGCTACATTCATATACCTCCTGCTTTCAGTTTTCTGTAATTGTACAGAGCTCTAATGAAAACCCAAAAAAGGCATGGGACGTTGTTTTGCAGCTATACAGGACCCTAGAGAGGAAGCAGCTATTACATATCCTACAACATCTCACTTCAGCAGGGAAGCTTCCAAAGCTTTCAGCTGCTTTCCTCAACTCCAACTCTGCTACAGCAAAACCATTTGTTCCTTCTGGTGTCATCATGACCTGCAACTCTGCTCATGCTTTTGAGGCTGCAAGAAGCCACCTTCCTATCAGGTTACTCGATACTAGAGACTCAGCGACAAAAAGCAGGGTTTCCTGTACCATCCACTTCCAGGAGATCAGAGCTGCATCCTACTCAGACCACAGTCACAAGCTGCACGCTGTGCCTTGCAGCCTCTCCCTCAGCAGCTCCCATGACCAGCTTGGCCAGAGCGTCTCATCCTGCTCAACAAGGGGGCTGCTCCCCTACTCCATGGCACAAGAGCCAGCACCACATCATGTTGCAACTGGAATAAGGGCCATGTTTATGTAACACTTGGAATTAATTTTTAGAGGGAAGGCCAGCCACGAACTGCAGGAACTAAACTCTTCTGAATCCCTCAGCATCCAAGCAGGCAGAACAGAATATATTTTCCAAAAATTGGACTGGATTTATAAACTCTGACTCAATGTATCCCATGGCATACCAGTGCCTTACACAAGCCTGTCCTCCTCCAGCCGCTGGTTCACTCACTGAGCCTCTGTCAGGAGGGTTTGGGAGATTATAGTAGGGCTATTCACATGTCAGGCTTCTCAGTTAAGAGCAACCTAATCCCATGGTCTCAGAAAAGCCCTGCCAGAAGAGCTGTACCAGTAGCACAGTGACTAATAAATGGACCCACTGCTGAGCAAGCCCCCCAGGCTCTCCAAAAGCTCAAGTTCCTATTTCCCAATGCAAGTGCAGGCTGAGCTGGAGTTGGAATCTGGCAGCCACAGCAGCACCTCATCAGGGGCGGGTGCCAGAGATCCCAAATGCTGCATGGCAACAAGATGCTGGCTGCAAGTCCTCTGCTGTGTCTCTTCCCCAGCTGCCTGCGAAAGGGAAACAGACCTGCACCGAGACCAGTCACTCCTGACGGGCTCCTCCCGACGCTCACTAACAGCAGCACACAGCCTCAACCCAGCGATGGCTTCTGAGAGGTACGTTTGCCTGGTTTGGCGTTTTCCCAAGCAGTTCACGCACTTTAAGAAACAGACTGAGCCAGCATTTGGCAAAGGAGCGCTTGAATTACCACAGTGCTTTTGTTCTCTCTACTCCTCCGCAAATGATGAGAAGCTATGGCCAGGTCACAGTTCCCAGAAAGCTTCCTCATGCAAGAGCACAGCAGCTTGTCAGAGAGACAGCCCTACTGTGCTGAGTATTCACGTAGGGCAGCGCTCGAGATCACTGTGACATGGACTTACAGCCATCTCCTTTGGGCTCTTGGATCGGGCCCTCTGGTTTTGTTGCACACAAGGCATAAATGCAACTGAAGCTCAATTCAACACATCTGTGCCAAGACCAAACCTCGACACTTCAGGTGACATTTTCTTGAGGGACTTCAGATCCACAATAATGCTACCATCCCTTCCTGGGAATCAAGCCCCTGCTCAGCCTTTCAGACTTCTGTCAGTCATCAAAGCCTGTCCTGTAAGCCCTGCTCAGGCAGAGTGACCCATGGCCCTGCCAGCTCATATTTCCACCCCTTCCCTCTTCAGCATCCTCCTGTAACTGCATTGTGGAGCTCTGAATCAAGTTAAGGGCTCAAGCACCCCCAGGCAAGGACCGATCTGTCCTCTTGCACACAGGCACAGAATTAGCTTTTGCAGCTTCCGAGCTAAACCGAGATATTCACACAATTATCTGCTCTAACCCTGACATCTCACTCCAAAGCAACCGGGGTCATCACTACATATATAAAAATTAAAATATCATTTGCCATCTCCCAGGCCTGAGGCAGTGAAGCAGCCAAGGGATTACACAGCACTCTGCAGACCAGCTACATCACCCACCTCTCCTCTCAGATGACTGCAGCCATTACCATTCGGTATGCTGCTGTCTGCTTGGTCTGTTTATAGCCACCTCAGACATTCCTGAAGCAGCTTCTCCGAAATCTCATGTGAGAAGCATCAAGAGACCTTGCATTCCCTGCAGAATTTAAGGCCCTTCCTCTGGTTGCACACCACCCTTCCTCTGCTGTCAGGCAGCAAATGCCTCTGGGCCACAGAAAATTGTCTACTTTGGCCCTTTTCCTCATCAGTGTCTCACCTTTTAGCTCTTCACCTCTGCCTGAGATGTCCTCAGCACCAAACAGCCTGTATTTCCAGCCCAGCCCTTCCTGGAGCTGAACTCACCACCGTCAGAGCTTCAAACCCAGCACAGCCAGGTCTGCTTTCCTTAGGAGCCCCTCAGCCACACAGCCCTCTCCTGATCCTTCCAAAAGGCGAGGTAAAGGTAACCCCTCCTGATCTGCCTGCATCTCCAGTAAGCTTCACTCCTATGTACCCTTTCTCTCCAAGCTCTTTAAAAGCAGACCACACTGAAGTCATGGGTGTCACCTCAGAGGTCCAGTACACCAACAGGACATCAGCCAGCATCTAATGCAGTGGTTTAAAAGGAAGCAACAAATCATACAGAAGCTAAGAGAAACAGGGCAGGAAAAAGCAGTCTCACACTGCAGGAGCCGACAGCAGAGGAAAAACAAGAAGATGAAAGCACCGACAGGCTGCTGAGCGGTAATACTTGTCAGGAAACCCAGACACCACCATCTTCTAATGAGGAGCAGGACCCAAACAAGGGCTGAAGCTGCACCAGTGCTGAGAAGCTGACCTCAGCTGCTGCTTGAAGTTCAGCTAGGAGAAGCTAGGAAGCAGGAGTCTGCCCAGTAAAGGAGGCCAGAATAAACAGCAAAGAGCCTCTGCTGAACTCTGCAGGAAGCCAGAGACCACAGAGTTTGTTTGCCACCATGATTTAGCAGGCCGTGGAAGTGCCATCTTTCTCCCAAAAAATAATGTTTTCCTTGACCTTTTTTTAATAGGGCAGCTGATTAAGCAGCCACAGCGAGTGGCTACACTGGCAGGACAAAGTCCCAAGATCAGCAAGACAGCCTTCTGGCTACCGTTCTGTTTCTGCACAAGCGGCCAGCACTCACAGGACAGGAATGGTCTATGCCCTCCTCAGCTCTCACTGTTCCCACCTGGCTTTGCCTCACCTGGCAGATAAAAGCCTCTGGGGACAGGGCCAGTCCTCCTGCGCAGTCTCAGCAAACCAGAGTCAGCTTTTCACAGAGGGCCCCTAAACGCCAGGAGACAGATCAGCATCATGCTTTGAAAAGGTCCCTACCACGTTACGGCTTGGCTTCTACACCCACTGAGTTCAGTGTTCAGACTGAACAGCTCTCAGAGCACAAGACAGACCTACACACAGCCACACTTCAGGACCACCAAGTGGCCTCTTCTTGCTTGGCTGTACAGGAAAGGATGTGTCCCACTCCCCCAACCTCCAGGAGAACAGTAGAGAACAGAACAGAATGGTAGAGGTTGGAAGGGACCTCTGGAGATCAAGTCCAATCTCCCTCCTATAGCAGGTTCATCTACAGCAGGATAGCATTCAGGCAGGTTTGGAATATCTCCAGAGAAGGAGACTCCTCAACCTCTCTGGGCAGCCTGTGCCAGTGCTCTGTCACCCTCAAAGCAATGAGGTTTTTCCTTATGTTCAGCTAGAACCTCCTGGGCTCCAGTTTGTGCCCATCACTCCTTGTCCTGTCACCGGGCACCACTGAAAAGTGTCTGGGCCCATCCTCTTGACACCCATGCTTCAGATATTTATAAGCATTGATGAGAACCCCTCTCAAGATAACACAGCACCTAAACACCATGAGCCCCACCACAGATCAAGGTGCAGAAAGCATTCTTGGAGGTAGTCTGTAGCTCTGGCAGCAACGTAACTTCTCTGCACGAGAAAGGAGACACAGTCCATGGAGTTAAGGTGAAAGAGAAGCCCAGCTCCACCCTTTTGAGGCCAAAATTCCACAACCACAGGGATAAAATAAGGGTAACATGGCCTCTCAGCTGAAGAATACACAACAAACACAAGGTATGTAACATCATAAAGCAAAGACAGCCTCCAGGGGAGAAAAAAAGACCCTTGCGACTTTGAAAACAAAACCACACACTGCACTCAGCAGAGGCCTAGGGCAGAGGATGTGTTCCCCAGCATCTGTTTGTCTGTTGGAGGCAAGAGCCCAACTCTGCTCAGGCCTTTGCTTTGCTGCATGTACCTGATCTGTGATTAGACAGCAGGAAGAGAGACTTCACCGCACAGTGCCTCAATTGCATGCTCAGTGCACTTCCATGTATTTCATCCCCTCTCCTCCACCTGGAGAAAGGGGGAAGAAAAGAGAGTGGGAGAGAACTGGATGTCTTTACACTGAAGAGGCATTTAGGGCAGCAAGCCTTTAGCAATCCACTCCTGAGTTGATGGAAAGCAGCACTCCCCTTCTGTGCAGCAAGGGCTATGACGAGCAACACTGGAAATACTCTTTGAGACTCAAAACCAACCAGTCTGTCCAGTCGTGGTTTACTGCACACCATCCAGCCCTGCGTGAAGAGTTCGGTGCTCACCATGTATTGTTATAGATTAATTTGACAGAAGACAAGGCTCCAGCATGTGCGAGGGTACCATTCAGGCAGACCACCGTGCCCTCCAGCTGGAGTGAAGCCAGAGTCCAGGACAAGTGTGACCTACTTGCTTCAAGCTCTCTGATTTCACTATTGACTTGCATGCATCCTAGAAATGGAGGTCTCTAGACGAAACTGAGGAGATGAGAAAGAACTGCAGTCAGAAATTCGCTCTAAAAGAACCACATCTATTTGCTTCTCCTAGCCACCCTTCACCTCTCAAATACATCTTTGGAGCTCAGATGGTTACTCTGCTCCTCTCCAAGCTGATGTGACAGGACACTACTACCTTTGGGTTACAAGGACTGAAAACCCAAGAGTTTTCAGGGGACAAGTCCACAGCAGACTGATAAACTGCAGGCAGAGATGCACAATTAAAACACGACAGACCGCTGTGTCTGCATGGGCTTATTGCCACACACAGCTTAAACCGAAGACAGGACAGATCCCATCCCTTCATGCACACACCACTGTTTCCGTAAGGTGTGCAAGCCCCCAGCTGAGCTGGTTGCACGGACAGAAGCACTAACACCACAGAGAGGTGGTGGTGGCAGAAAAATAACACAGCCTCTGGATAACCTCTCGCAACAGAGGCCCAAAGTAACAAGCTGGAGCCAAGCACCTGCCTCTTCTCAGCTGGCCATTTCACAACCTCATCACCCAGCTGGAAGGTGACACCTCCTGCTGCTGGCTTTCACCACACTAATCAACCATATCACACTGGCAGGCCACAGAAATCTGCTTCCAACACTGCTGCTGTGGAAGCAAGAAGAATATCAGCAATAGGAACAGAATAGAATATAAGCCAATAGAACATTAGCTTGTGAACACTGACATGAAGGTTTCTAAAGATGCTTTTGTGCACTTCCCAGACTCCATGTACTTTTTGCAGTACGAAGCATGGCAGACGAACAGCAAAGCTTGCTGATAACCTACATCCCAGTCCCAGACTGAATGCTTTTTACAAGTGGCACTGCTGTCAAACTGCATCAACAGCGTTTTATTCTCCAGAGATGACACCAGGTTACCACGGCTGGAGGCAGCTCACCGTCCTTTTGACAGTAGAAATCTGGGTGACTAAGTTTGGTTACCCAAGACAGATCCCACTCAAGAACAAATCCATGCTGACAGCACTGAAGCAGTGGAAAGCAGCTCCAAGTCCTTCACTGACACCTTGTGTCAGAAGCAGGAACTGGCTACAACAGAGGGTCACGCAGCTTCCAAGCAACACCCAGCACAGATGTGCAGCTCACAAGGACCACTGGCTGAGAAACAACCAAAGCATCGACTTTGGGAGCTGAAGGAAGAGATTAAACATTATCACCAAGGGTTTCAAGACTAAGCTTAAACTGAAACAGCTCTCACACCCTCCCCTTAATCCTGGTCATGTTTTCCTTCCCCTTCTTAAAGCCAAGTCAGGAGGCTGCTTGATCACAGTGAGCCCATTTGGCACTCAATTTCTGACTCAGGAAGAAGCGAGAGCTCAAACCAGCTCACTCTGTGATCACACAACCAGAGATGACAGAGGATCATGCAGAACAACACAATCTCCTCCTTCCAGCAGCACTAAGCTGTCAGCCCAAGTCCTGAAGCAGAGAATTCAATTCCTTTGTGCTTCCAGACCAATCCAAGCACACGAGAGGGAGCAGCATTTCAGACCTGGAACCACAACATCCTCCGAGCAATGCCAATACCAGTGACCAGCCAGACACCGGATTCCCAGGGACAGCCCCAGAACAGCACCAGGATTTCTCCATGGTAAAGGTGATCATTTGCTCCAGGACTGGGATTAATTGCAGAGCCAGACTCGCACTCAAGAGGCAGCAGTGAAGAAAAACCAGAAATGGTAAAGAATGTTTGAGTATTTTATGCCCAAGTACTTATTTTGGCTGCTAATAAGCTGGCCACTGCCTGGATTTAGTGTAGACAAGCACCTGGAAGAGAAACAATGCAGATTAAAAGCCTGCGGAGCACAGAAAAGAGGTACCAAAATGGGAAAATGAGAACTAGGAATGGGTGAAAGAAATAGTCTGACCATAGACCTATATGAATGATCAAGAGCAACGTTCCTTTGAAGGAAAATCCCTCTATAAAAGCACACTAGACAGGGGCACAGAAAGCCACGTGGAGGAGGAATGAGATTGGCAGTGAACTTGAAACAGCTTTCAAGCTCTTAACAAAGTCTGACAAGGAGCACAGCAGCAGCAGCTGCCACCAGGGAGCTGCCAGGGGTGGGACAGTAACAATACCAAGACAAACATACGGGAACTCCAAACTGACCACCCCAAATGCAGAAAATGCCACTCCACGGCAGAGCTGAGTTTACACAACTTGGTTCAGGAGGCAAGGAAGAGAGGAGGAAAAAAAAAAAAGAGACAAGTTATAAATAAAGCAAGCCTCCAAAGAGGAAGTTATCTAGAGGGAAGGTGATAAAGTGATAGTTTAGGGCATGCTGAGGAGCAAGAGAGCAGGAATACCTCCCACTGCCTTCTTTCAGGCCCTGGGCTCCATAGCAAGAATGACAGAGAGTGCTGCAAGCAAAGAGCTGCAAAAAAGTCTGGCTGAAAAGAGGCTGCTGTCCCAAGTAAAAATATCTTGGATATTTTCAAGGTAGAGACTGAGGCATGTCACAGCACTCTGCTCCCATTCTGTTGTTTAATGTTTGCATGAGCAACTCCAGATAACTTGCATACAGGGTTCAGCTGGCCAAGGATCCTTCTAGACAGTCAACATTAATTTTAATTGCTCAGCAATGATCATCAGTATTTTTAATAGACAGAGTGGTTCAATAATCATAGCCCCATTGACCAAAACAACCGACATCTCTACGTACGTATGTCTCTAGCCTACTTCAGTAGGGATCTGGTTTTGATCTTTGTGATTTGTGATCCAAGTTTTGGATACCAATGAGTGAAAACCATTAAGCAGGTCACTGATGCAGAGGAACAGTTTAGCACTGACTAATTAAGATAGTGAGCTGAACACAGGTAATGAGTATCACAGCGCAAAACCTTCACAGCTCTCCAGGTCTGTCCACACTGATCTACAACAGACACAACAGCTGGAAGTCAGAATTTCCCCTCGAAAGAAAACTCAAAATCAGAGGCAAAGGGTAATTCACCAGTATATTTGCTCAGATCTGCACTGAAATTTTTCCACTTAGATACTTTCCCAGATGTCCCAATCTTCTCAAAACTGATCAGAGGTATCAGGAATAGAATTAGATTACCCCAGTAATCTTACTTCTGGCCTTAAAAAGGTTTCCTGCCCTACCTACCATTTAGGAAGTGAAAACACAAAACCAGACTCATCAGCAAAGCCTGACAAACCTGACAGGCTCTCCACAGTCGCAGGACACGTGGCACAGCCATAACACCACCTCAAGAAAGCACTGGGTGTCCAGGCTTTCTCAAACCACTGCATGAGATGTTGCAATCACACAGCCGGGCTGTCCGGGAAACTGAGTCAGCTGAGCTCAGAGGGAGCAGCAGGGGGGGAGGGATGGGACAGGGGGAACCAAGTGCCTGCTCAGCCAAAGGATGAATCAGAATGGTCTGGATTGGAAGGAAACTTAAAAGATCAGCTGGTCCAATCCCCCTGGCATGGGCAGGGACACCTCCCACCAGCCCAGGCTGCTCAAAGCCCAATCCAACCTGGCCTTGAACACTTCCAGGGAGGGGGCATCCACAACTTCCTTGGGCAACACATGCCAGGGCCTCACCACTCTCATAGTGAAGAGTTTCTTCCCAACATCTAATCTAAATCTACCCCCCTTCCAGTTTAAAGCCATTATTCTATGTCCTATCACTGCATGCCCTAGTAAAAATCCCCTCTCCAGCTTTCGTGTAGGCCCCCTTCAGATACTGGAAGGTGGCTATAAGGTCTCCCCAGAGCCTTTTCTCCAGGCTGAACAACCCTGACTCTCTCAGGGTTATGAAGCGGGGTCAGCGTCTCAAAACCGCCGCTGCCAGCTCTCTTCCCCACTGTCACGAAGCTCCTCACCTCCCCACGGGCCCTCCACCTTC
>NW_010182824.1:0-1799 GCF_000695765.1 Mesitornis unicolor
CCCTAACGGTCTGGGATTCTGTGATTCCCTTTCTCACCCTGCAGTACATTATGGTGACCATTCCCAGGCACTTCAATCACATATCCCCGCTGTGCAGGGGTAACTGTAACCTTTACTCACTCTCTTTTTCCCCAAACCTCCGGTGTTCAGTCCCCTGTTGGAGGCTGGTGCCGGCTGTGAGGTTCCTTGGACGGGTTTTAGCTTGCACCTCCAGGAAGCCGGTGGTTTTGGAGAGCATCCTTGCAGAGGGCAAGGGGAATATTTATAGCTTTGGCGCTGCTTGCCAAGCCGGAGCCTGGGGACGCTGCCGAAACCCAAAGCCATTTACTCGCTAGGATTCAGCACGCTGCTTGTTTTCCAATGGCCTTCGCTTGCATCCCGACATCTGCAACAAGAACAGGCCTCTGGGCCTCTTCCCAAGGCAGCGGGGAGAAATTCCCCTGGGTATTGAGAGAAACCTGAAAATTGCCCTAAAGTGTTTTTCCAGTAAATGCACGATGCTTTTAAGCCTAAATATAACAAGGGTGAGCTTGTTTCTCGCAAGGAGATGGTGGAAATTGTTAAAGGCCAGCAAGGCAGGGGGAATCTGACCTAAAACAAACGGTTTGGGCACAACGCAGGGGACAGCATAGGCTAGGGACTGGTCCCAATGTGTGGTGTGGACAGAAGCACCCTTTTCTGGGAGAAAGAGGGGAAAGTTAGCTGTATGGCTGTGAGCTGTGCCATGCCACGTGCCCTTACAAGCAGGGAATGGACTGGTTTTGCCTTAAAACCCCACTGGGAGGTCTCCATGGAGGGTGTCATGGGGCTCTCGGTCCTGTCTTTGCCCATGGCCGTGTCCCAAAGCTGTGGGGATGGCAGGGCTGCAGGCAGGAGAGGATGGTCCAGGACAGAAACTCTGCTCGGTGCAATTTGATAAGGGGCCCTGTCCTCTCTTTTTGCTTAATGAGATGTTAATGAGCTCCTGGCATTGCTGGGAGAATGGGGAGAATGTGGAGATTGGATTTTCAGGTATTCACACATTTTTCACCCACTATATAACCTTCTCTGCTCCTTCCCGTGCTGTTTTGCCCCGTGTCATTGGAAAGCAGAATCCTGCTCCTGTTATTTCCCCATTTTGGTTTTCCCTCAGGGTGCTCTCAGCACCCCGTAGTGGCAGCTGAAGTCCTAAGGAGAGTTAAACTGGGAGCAGGAGAATGGCATCGGGAAGCTCTGGTCTCTCTAGCCCCTGATCCCGAGTAAAAAGGATGATGAAATGAGATATAATTAAGGGACTTTAATACGGATCTCTGGGGTAATTATTTTTATTTTAGGATTAATGCGATGATTAAAAATCCACCACATTGATCTGCTAAAGTAGGTTAAATGCTGTGGACTTCTGCTTAAAGCCAGAGCTGCCGCTTGCTTTTGTATTGACTCATCTTCCCAACGCTCGGCTTTCAGCTGAATTTTCTTTTGAATCAGATGCTCTGCTGAGGGCTGGCCTTTTTCTGGGAGCCCTTGTTTGGCCAGCGGGGAATAACCCTGGATTACATCAGGAAACAGCCGCGACAGTGAAAAATATCGATACGGTTCCTGTCTTCATCCCCCAACCTGTAGCATGGGAGAGAGCAATAGCACGGTCCTTGGAAGGAAAACGTATCGTAGCAATAGCTTGCTGTATACTCGATGTATATTCGATTGGCAGGGAATTCACTAAATACTGTTTTTTCCTAACAGCCTGACTTCTTCACAAGGTGGGAGTCAACTGAAGAAGGCTGCTACTGAGCTGGACAAGTTCCCCCTCTCTTGGGTGGAGA
>NW_010182825.1:0-11600 GCF_000695765.1 Mesitornis unicolor
AATATCAATAAGCATCTCTCAGCAGCTGAAGAGTTAACTGAGCCCAAAATGGCAACCCATCACTTTTGTATGATTTTTAGTGAATCAACATTCCTGTAAGCAACACCTTGGATTATGTAATGCAACAAAACCCTTTCGCATAGAAATATATATCCCCTCTATGGCTAGTATCAGATTTGTCTTAGTAACCTGTTCACCCATCGAGTGTCACCTCTCTGGCTAATGGTTTAGATCGAAGGAAAGAACACACCTCATAATGTACATAACCAACTGTGTAATGCTGCTCAGTGGGGAAATATCACTCCTGTAACACTGCAGTGATTACCTTATGCCTTGAAGCATGAGAGCTGATGATCTTTATCTTACCTTTCATAACTACAAATGCTACTATTGGTCATAAAATTATCCAAGCACTTCAACAATTCAGTCACAGTATTTGATTTGATGACCCTCTGCGCTAGGGACTAACACAAGCTCACTAAGCATTCAATGTCTGGCAAGTCATTTGTTTTAAATTGCACTTTTATTTTCCTATTGCCAAACAGGATTACAGTAACCTTCTGAATAAGTTTCACTACAGTCTTCATAAAAAATTGTGAGCAGCTAAATCAAACCTCGCTTAAGGGCTTGACTGTGACTTCAACTTATGCTATATGCCATAATAAATCCACTTTTGCAGTAGAAGACAACACCTTCCCACCCAGAGCAGGTGGACTAGAAATGCGGAGAATGCAGAAGCAATATTCCACTTCCCTAGCTTTCCACATAGGAGCCAGCAGAACCCTGACAATTTGCTGTAGGTGTGTCACAGCACAGAAACAAGGTCTCAGGCAGAGAAAGGTTCCTGAGCCATACCACCTTTTGTGATAATCCTTAGCTATTCAGTTTAAGCAGCACTTCTTGTTCAGACAATTGCCAAAAGGCACAGTTTAGCCGTAAGTCCTTTCCTTTTAGTTCCATTGCCTTGGATGTTTAGGTGTAAAGAATACCACTATCTTCATTCTCAAAAGAAATCCTCTCATCTCTTTCTTTGCTTATTAAGACACAATAGTAACCAAGACTTGTCTGAAGAAAAATTTTTTTTCCAAAGGCAGCAAAGAAGATAGAAAGAAAAAGAAAAAACAACCCAGACTCAGTTATCAAACAGCAAATAGCTCACTTGTCCTCCTACCCACCCTTCACACACATAGGCACGTATGCATGTGCACAGTCTGGTTTTTTGCTTTACATGCCAGAACTTAACAAGGGAAAAAGGACAGACTGCAAATAAAATTAAAGCAGGTATTGTCAACATGCAAGTCTCATGTCTGAAAAATCCCTTTTTCTGGTAAGATTATGTAAGTGAAGCCAGCTTGGCTCAATCACACTTGCATAGCAGTTATGAAAACAGCTTCTAAAAAGGAGGAAGACTGTGGGGAGAAGGGATAGGAGGTTTATATATTTACTGAATGAAAAAAAAAGTTAATCTAGCTCAGAAACTTACTTATTGAAAAGTAATGACGTTACAGGAAAAAAAGGATATTTTATCCCAAAAATCAAACCAGTCATTGTAGAACAGTCTATAAAATGAGCATCTGTCAAAGCGATCAAAAAGACACCATTTCTTTGCCAGTAGTAATGTATTTAAGAGGTTGCTTGCTAACAAACTGCCATGGCAACCACAATTTCACCAGGGGTACAGTGTTCTCCTGTGAAACAAAATGCCTTCCCTTGAGAAATAAAATAATTTTGCAAAGGTGGAACAAAAAAGTAATTTCTAAACAATATAAGTAACTTCAGTGACTGCAGAGTCACTAAACTCCAGAATCAGGCTCCCAGCAGCTCTACTTCTTTACTTGGCAACACCCGTGTTAAGCCCAGCTGTGATCATACAACACAGCAGACTGTGTGCATTGAACATATACCAATCATTCTCCACTTCTATATCTAGTTTAATTTAGAATGGCACAACTGTAGGATAAACCAATGCTTTCTGGAAAGAAGTCAGTAATATCAGGTGCCATTTCAGTTTCAAAAGCAGACTAAAAATGGGCCACTATGAAATAGTCAAAACCAGTTTCTAGCCAAGACACTGACGCTAACACTCCTTAAAAAAATAGCCAGGAGGGGGCATGTGCCTCACTTTCTAGCTGCAAATGTAGCTTCAGTTGAAAAATGTAAACTGCTACCAACACTTCCTTCTGCAATTTAGAAATATTATATCCAGAAATAGCCTAAACAAATCTAATTATCAAGGGAGAGAAGAAGGAAGAGAAAAAGGAAAATATCAGCTATTGAGCTGTGTGCATGCAAGAACATTTTTATACGATGGAAAAAAAAAATACTGGAAATATTTTTTGATGTCAAATTGACCAACAATGCCCATGCTTTAGTTCAGCTCTTTTCTACCACGGACTGCATGTAGTGATTAAGTCAACTTTTCAGGAAAAGCAATTCAAAACTCATCTTATTCTGAAAACTAACTTCATATAATGCATTATTTTTGAGTGCATTCTACTTGAACTCTCATTTTTAGACTTATTATATTATTATATACCAGCACCAGCAGGGGATGAGGGGAGAGGGTTGAAACATCACTAAGAAAACTTCCCTTCCATTCTCCATTCTCAAGGCTAAAGGAGAAAGAAATTACACTGATCATTTCAAGCAACAAAAGGGAAAATACTGAAGATAAATAATACTGCTGACAATGGCAGACACCAATTACTTCCCTTTTCTGATACCAGAGAAGCTTCCAGTGCTTTTAACTCACAATTTATGAATGTCACTGACTGACATTCAACTTTTGTGTTTCTAGCAGACTCACTTATTGTCATGCTAACATTTTATTAAGCTGCTTCTTTCCTTTTCCCCCCCTTTTTACCTTAACTTTAAAACCTTGCCTGGAATCACTGTGCAGGCTGATTCCGTTAACAACAAAGACACAGTGGAACCCAAGAGCTTAAAAATTATTAGTGATCCCCAATTTCCACTCCATTTTATAGCGGACCTTTGTTTGTTTTGAAAAGGTGAAGCAATAATTTGTTCTAATCATACATTCAAGAATAACATTCACTTACAATAGGCAAAATATTTCTTGGTCTTTT
This sequence comes from Mesitornis unicolor, assembly GCF_000695765.1. Taxonomy (NCBI): domain Eukaryota; kingdom Metazoa; phylum Chordata; class Aves; order Mesitornithiformes; family Mesitornithidae; genus Mesitornis; species Mesitornis unicolor. Next base: position 3,087 of record NW_010182825.1, read on the forward strand.
TTCTTCCCTTGGTCTTCAATTTACCCTAAAAATGCAGTTTTACATAATATTAGACACTCGTTATTAACACATATCATACCTGAAAGAGGATTAATATATATAAAATTAATAGGTTGGTCAATTCTTTTATCATTGTGTCAAAAACCTACAATTAAAATCATATATTTCCTTTCAACCATATTTTAGTATGCAATGCTTGAATCAAGCATTCATCAGTCCACTAAATTCATTTAATTTATAAATGGAAAAAGCCTAATGGTGAACATTGACCTGGTGCAAAAAAAAAATATTTAAATCACCTACTTTTTAGTCATTCTGAACAAAGGTTATGTTTTTCACATGTAGCCCAACTCTGAGAATATTTGCTATCTGAACTTCTATTTAACTTGCAACTGTATTATCTGCCTCACATGATATTAAAAGTACGTGGCATCTACAATAAAATAGCACTTGTTTATATAAAAGTGGGTTTTTTTAATTAATCTTAACAGCTCAGGGAAGAAGAGCTCTGAATACAAAGCAGTGGCCATAAGGACTTCCTCTGAGGCTGACAGGCATGACTGATTGGACAATTCAATCAAACTTCAATATTCAGAAGGATCCTTAGCAATCCTCACCAGTATCTATAATTAAACTACTTTAATTCCTCTTAGACACAATGCTTTATATTCCAGACTGCTCACAGGTGTGAACTTGTTAAAGCTAAAAAGTGTCAATGATGGTGACAAATACAGCATTGTTCAACAATGACTGAAAGAGCACGTGAGAAGTAAATTAAGATACAGCTTCTTGATAGTATAAAGATGGCTCCGGTTTCCTCTGTACCACTGCAAAAGGAGGTTTTATACTAAGAGTTACAGCAGCTAGTAGGAGTTGCAAGCTATTTAGAGTTTCACATACAAAGGAGTTTTCTAATGCTGGAAGTTTGGAAAGCCATGATCCTACAAAACTGAAAATTTTGAAGAAAGTATTTTCATTCAACAGAAATACCTTCAAAGTGTTTAACAAATATAAACTGCAAAGGTACAGACTGGTGAAGCGCTTCACCATGTATTCAATTTTAAGCTCTTGAGTAGTTCCAGCTAACTCCATGGGACTACTCACAATTAAAAGCTAAACCCAGGCTGACTTAGCTGGCTGAACTGAAGTGTAGGAGCTGAAGCTTGATTTAGTTACATTCATTGAGAATCCGCCTTCAAAACACCCAAATGATGCAGTGATCACCTGCAACATTTACACAGCAATGGACACAGTCAGTACAAAAATGTATTTTGAGGTAAGAGTGAACAGTATCTGGAAGCCCTACCATAGACTTTACATTATCCATGATGGGATGGAGGACATTTTAGCCCTTTTCCTCTCATTTGACACTGAAGACCCCAGAGTTATTTCAAGACACTAAGAGACCAGCCAAAACTGGGAGGATTTCTTGTGACATATATTTTGTGTTCTAAAAGAATTTCTGAGCTGTGTGGGAAGCTTTTATTTGTTAAACTCAGTATTATTAAGCACCATTTCCACATGGTTTGTCCTGACTCTTATATTATTCAGTACTTTCACCTGGATGATGAGTACACAGACAAAATTTGCTAACAATGCTAAGCAGGCAGGAATTACAAGTATGTTGGTAGACGTAAGAATTCAAAGCTGTCTTGGCAAACTGAATAAAGAATTCCTTGAAAACAGACTTAAATTTGAAAAGCATAAGGTTATACACTACATAGGATAATAAAATACACTGATACTGGATGGGAGCAACAAATGAGATTGTTTTTTCAGCAAAACAGCTAACAAACAAAGAAAAACTCACCAAGCACAAGGGTTAAAAAAGACTATTTCACACCTTTTGCAGCAGCCTTTTACGTTTTCGAAGATTGTTACAGTGTGTCCCCTTCATCAAGAGCCTAACACCACCAACTCTTTCAATGAAGACTACATTAGCTTAACATTTGCATATTCCCTAGACTTTTACCAGTAAATCCAAATCTGACATGTAGTGTCCAGATCTGGAAGAAATGCTCTAAGTAAGCCACGTGTTGCAATGCTGAGGGGAGCAAAAAAGATCAATTACATTTTGTACTTCTTTCATGACAGAGCTTGCCAGACTTTGTAAACATATGATACTGACTCACTGGACCCTCAGATACAACACCGACTCTCCAGATTCTTTTTTTCATTTGTTTTTTGAACTATCCTATTAAATTAGGATTGAGACTGCAGCATAGGAAAGGTATTAGAAAAGGTCTTCTAATTATAAGAGCGCCAAAGCACCAAGACATATTTCCAAGTGGAAGCTGTAGAGTTTCCACCTCTAGAGATTTTTTAAGACAAGATTAAGTAAATATCGGTCAAGAATTGGTTTCATTAAGAAAATCCACTGCTGATATGAGCAAAATGTACTATATTGATCTCTCAGATCAGTCTTCTATGCTTCAGCACTGGATTCTCCTTTAAAAGCTTAAGTGGAGATACAAAAATATAGGAAGGAAATGCCCCTCAGTTCAAGAAGGACAGGGAACTGCTGGAGAGAGTCCAGCGCAGGGCTACAAAGATGATTAAGGGAGTGGAGCATCTCCCTTATGAGGAGTGGCTGAGGGAGCTGGGGCTCTTTAGTTTGCAGAAGAGGAGACTGAGGGGAGACCTCATTCATGTTTATAAATATTTAAAGGGTGAGCGTCACGAGGATGGAGCCAGGCTCTTCTCGGTGACAAACAATGATAAGACAAGGGGTAATGGACACAAACTGGAACACAGGAGGTTCCACTTAAGTTTGAGAAGAAACTTCTTCTCAGTGAGGGTGACAGAGCACTGGAACAGACTGCCCAGAGAGGTTGTGGAGTCTCCTTCTCTGCAGACATTCAAAACCCGCCTGGACGCCTTCCTGTGCAACCTCATCTGGGTGTTCCTGCTCCGGCAGGGGGATTGGACTGGATGATCTTTTGAGGTCCCTTCCAATCCCTAACGTTCTGTGATTCTGTGACAAGGGAGACTGATGAATATTATTGTTCACTCTCACAGCTACATGGCTCTGCCACTGCATCTGAGCATTCTCAGTCTAAGCAGGGGACGATCATACTCATAATCAACTCTTGAAATCTTGTACAACTCATGAAAACTTAACCTGAACATACTAAAAGGGAAAGAAAAAAGGGATGTAGTAGCATGGACTTGAAAAGGCAGTGTGTTAATACAATATAGAATACTGACAAACAGACTTTTTTCCCCTTCCACACAAAATTGTCTCTTTAAATTCCCCTTGAAAAAGATCCACAAATAGGCTTTTGAAGTAATAATTACAAGAAATTACAAGGAACTGTATTCAGTTCCTCAGGAGCTGACTTCAACAGCAAGAGATCTTTGATGTGTGAGTGGAACATCTACTGGCATTCTCACAAATCTCAGATCTCATTATGGAGATGAGGCCACACAACTAGTGGAGCAGGTGCTAATTTGTGAGAACAGGTACAGAATCTTAGGTACTGTTATGCATTCTGCTTAGACATTTTTGTAATGGGTAAAACATGGTATAGACAAGAATTCCGTGCTGTGAAATTATCCCAAATATTCTATTTTACATGATCCGCAAAAAACTGGAAGGACTTCTAAAAGACCTTGGATCTCTGTAGGTGGTAAAGAATAGCACTTTTAAATCCAACTCATGAAACTTGGCATTAAGAAGAGTATTTTGTTCTCAGAGAAAATAAACAAAAAAAACCCTAAAGCAGCCAAGCTTTATAAACACTCTGAGCCAAACAATTTTCAATTTTACTTTTGGATTTTTTTTCAAGTTAGGTTACAAAGTTACTCAGCCTTTAATGAAAACAGTAAATGAAGCATGAGCCATAAAACAGCTGAATATTATAGAAGTCTGATGAAATTAAAATTCTTTCTTTCTAAGATATCATCACATCTTAGTGTCTTCTTTTTCAATATGAAGTTTCTACCTTCTGTTGTTTGCTGCTTCTAATACCACCAATCAGAATACTCATCTACTCACATTCATACTATCAGTGCAGGTAATTAAACCCTCACCTTTTCAGATAAGAAATGCCAGGACACCCATAGATACCAATTTCTAGTTTTCTGTCACTGTTTTGTTGGTTTTTTTCTTAGGTGAGGCTTCACTTCATAGAAACAATTAAATGCAAAGATTAAGAACAGTAGTCAAGTATTGCCCAGGGCATTTCCTTAACTTCTGTACATAGAATGCATCTGTCTTTGATGTACCTATTTCCTATTATCACCTTATTTCACTAATATCAGTAAAGATGATGGATTACAAGGCTTTCAAGGATGTTACTACAGGCATCAAAAATTAAACTGGTAAGCACACGAGCAATCTTTCAACTGGTCACCACTCATTCATCACTCAAATATAAACTGGACATCTCCCACCTGTCCTTAAAATTGATCAAAATGTTACACCAAATTCTACAAGAAATTATGCTGTAACTTTTAGAATGTCGGGATCTTATGCTGTGTACCTAATTTAAATTATTAAACTAGGACTATTCTCAATTTACATTCATCTTGTAGAGAAAATTGTCTGTGCATCAGCTCATAATATGAGCACAAATGTAAATCACATCTATTGAATTTATTTACTGATATGTAAGTTAGTGAAATCTTTTTGCTGGACTGAGTGACCTGTTTAGTAGAAAAGGCTTGGCTTGCTTTAGCTTAGTTTCCCCATCTTTAAGGATACAGACACTTAGTCACTTTTTTAAAGTAGTACCATGTTTTGTTCCTGGTGCTGAGCAGGCCAAGAGGAGCAATACACTGTGCTATCTTTAAATAATTATTGCAAGTGTTTACTCTTTAAGCTATTAATAAGGACAACTCTTCTCACATGCATACAATCTTTCCAAATATTAAAATTATTTAGTCAAGTAACATATAAGTAGACATAACAAATGCTTGGGTCCAAATCGCTATTTTAGAGGCCACAATTCCCACATAAGTATTACCAGCTCCCTAAGTTGAACAGATGTCTAGCTTCTAGACCGAAAACCCTAAGGAAGATACCCACGGTCTATGTATAAGAGCAGACTAATTCACAGCATGGGACTCACACCAGTGTGCCTGCTAAGAAGAAGCAGCCTATGTTATTTTACAAAAAAAAAAAAAAATGTAATGGCAAGGGTTTAACTCAAATCCCACCTTCTCCTGAAGGCTTAGGAGCCTCACTCCATTCAACAGGGAGACACTTATCTACACCTCACATTTTCCTCGAGAATGTAGGCACAGTTGGCCAATATGTGTAGGCTCCTAATTCCTTCTTAAGCACTTAAAGCACCCATTAAATTCATGAGAATTTATGGATTTAAATCGAAGATTAAGAGCTGAAGAACCTTTAGGGATTGATCCTCTTTCTCTCTCTCACAAGGCAACAACCTTCTTTTTTTTCTTTTTTTCTCTTTTTTCCTTTTTTTTTAATAGACAGAGGAGAAAGAATCAGCTTCTTCCCTTTGTGCAACAGCCCAACCATTAAATGCATTGAGACACATTGAGCATCCAGGTCACTCCTCCACTTCAGAGGATTCACACTGCCATTTCCCTGGCCAGAGCAAACTCATCTGCAGGTGAAGTTTGAACTGTTTTACGTCTGCTCATAAAAAAATTCCCCAGGAGAGTGAAATTTCCCTTGGCCAATGGTCGAGGCATTTACCAAGGCAAGGAAAAAGGACTGACCACTGGTCTCTAACATGAGAAATGTACATTTTATTTATGCTGCATTCATTTTCATAACATGCTGTAACTGGTGCACTATTTGTACACAAGAAAACCTCAACTGTTTTCTCCTTCTGATATAGTATATTCTTATTTAACTATAACACAACATTTAGTGGATACAAAATGGTTGGTCCTAAGAGGACTTGGAGCCCTTTCATCCCCTGTAGAAACAAAACCAGCGCTTAGATAAAGATCTTAAAAAACCTTTTGTACTTTTTTTTTAAATTCAGATCCATATATTTCAAAACACTAGAATAAACACACCGATGACGAAAGAAACATATAACAAAACTGAGAATGACTTCATTTGAACTGCCACATCCAGAAATTCTCAGTAGAGAAGCCCTGTTATGATTTTAATAATAGTTTCTTACTATATATTGCATTCAAAATCTCATTTGCTGACCTTAAAAGCAGTATCTCATGTGACTTTTAAGTTCAATCAAACTAACATTCAATGACCCAGGCTGTCACCAGAGATGTGCAGATTACTGTTATTTGAAGTGTCATAATAAATCTTAGATAACTTGATTCAAGTCTGTCTTACTGACTCAAAAGTGTCATGCTGGGGTTTTTAACCATGACAAATAGCTCACGGAGTGTTTGCTTAATTTTTGTCAGAAAATAACCCATCTGCAGTGGTCAATTATACTCTTAAGGACAGTTTTCTTTTGTGAGAATGTATCATTTATTCTGCATGCACTGTACTTTTTCATCTGCTTTGCAAGTAGCAGAGATGGGATTTTTTTTTAATCTCTTGGTTGCGAGCACTGCTCCTGTCTGTCCCTATGGCAATCGGCAAGCTGCTGCATCATTAGTGCTTTGTGAAGTCGACTCCAGGTACCCTGGGAGACACGTTCTTGAGATCCAGCATGTAGGGAACTGCGGCAACACAACAATGCTGGGCCCCAGAAAGCAGCTGCTGCTTTTGTTGGACCACACTGAGCTCTGGTTCCACTGGAAGTGGAATTTAAGGAGACCATGGAGAGACTAGGAAGCCTTTCCAGTAACTCTGAAAAATAAGACATTAGAAAAATAATGTCTATGCACAGACAATGCAAAAAATAATGATAAAAGGCTTGGGAAAGTATTTGTATCCTGCTTAAACCACTTCTAAATCGCTCATTAACTCTTACACCACGCACACCTAGAGACAGTAGGCAAGCACAGTTAAAAGCAGAACTATTCACTTCTAGTTCTAGGGCCAGTGACTAAAATTGCTGGCCTAAGCTTTAGAGAAAATATATGCTGATCACAGGATACAGCAAAGTTCTCAGAAATCTCAGCTAAAATCAAGTCTATCTAAAAAAAAAAAATAAAAAATTCATGGAGAGTCTACATAGCTAATCTGTCCAAACAAATAAAAAAGTCAATCACATAGTAAGAGCCTGGGGTTTGCATTAAGTTTGAAGAGAGAGAAAGACAAATTGGCTGGCACATTTTGAAAGGAAAGATATTATTTAGTAAACAATGCACTGAAAGCAGCTGGTGAGTAACTAGGCTTTGCTCAAATGTGACAAATGCAGCCTCTTAGTATAACAAAAGACTGGAAAGAAAAATAAGAAAACCCAAATGTGTCCTGTTTCAGTAAGTTCTATGCAGTTCAAGTGTACCTAGTGCCTTCTCAACACACAGTTTGGTTAGTGCACAGTTTTAATAGCATTCCCATTGTATGCTTTTCATGCAAAAATCAATTACTTCTATTTGTCAGGCATCATAAGCTCTATTACACTAAAATTAAGTTTTGTTTGTTTGTTTCTCCGATGTTTTAATTACTGCAACATGATTACAACAGACGAAACAACAGCCTAAAGGTACAAGTGTAGCTAACATCTAAAATATACTAGTGGATAAATGAGTATGCATGCAGCATGGATGATGCTTCCTTTCATAAATAAGGAACTCACATAAGCAAAGCTTAGAACACTTTTTCTGGTGCCTTCATATTTAATTTATTAACATCCTTTAAAATTGCCCCTCATCACAACAAAGTGACTTTGAGGTAATGAATAAACATCGCTCATTCTTTTACAGAGGTAAAAAAGTTGATGGAGGGAAACACATGAATCTTAGTGAGAGATATTGGTAGTCATTAAACGGAAGTGCACAACACACGAACTGTGAAGTACATAATTATTTGATCCTACACTGATATTTATCCTCATGCTTACATCTCACTATTCACATGTCATTCAAGCCAACCTTGATGGTTAAATATTAAAAGAGTTGACTTCTAAGTGCAGAGGAACATGAGAACAGAACATTGCATTTAAGACAAAATTAATCTAAAGTCTTCAAGCAATGTTCAGTTCAATACTTCACAGCTGCAACTCACGCAAAATCCCTGCCTCCGTATTTATTGAGGACTCTGTTTTGTGGTTCTCTCACACTACAGTACTAGATACTCACAGGAAAAAGCTTTTAAAACTTTTAGCAAGTCATACTTCAACCACGCCTATATTATCATGTCAGCACACAATTTTCACAAGCCATCTCATGAGGAACAAAGCTAACCAGCATACATACTACTGAGCTGAACACCAGAGCCCAAAAATGCTAGAAAAATCAAGAAGCTGGGTGCTGCAGAGCAGTCCTCTCAGATTTAACCAATGCTACTTGTATCAGAAAAGTCCGCAGAAGCGTAACAGGGAACATCTTTCAGCTCCAGCTTCTTCCCCAGTGGACAGCAGAGGAGAACACGCACACAGACAGGACACACCATACAACACTTACCAGACCTACTCTCAGTATTTTTTTTTCATTTCTGCCATGTGAAGCTAC
>NW_010182826.1:0-229 GCF_000695765.1 Mesitornis unicolor
GGTTCTTGGGGGGTTCTTCAAGACCCCAAAGGTGGAGCTGCTGGTACCAGGAGGGGGCACTGGTACCATTGGAGGGGGATCCCTGAAATTTGGGGTGTACAGGGGAGTTTTTGGGGTTCTGAGCCCCCTCTCTGTGCCCCCCAGTGGACATGGGGGGGTTCTTCAAGACCCCTGAGGTGGAGCTGCTGGTACCAGTGGGGGATCCCCCAAATTTGGGGTGTACAGGGGG
>NW_010182827.1:0-473 GCF_000695765.1 Mesitornis unicolor
CCCAGTTCCCCCCATTGCAGCCCAGTCCCAGTGCAGCCGCCCCTCCCCCACTGTGGACACCGGGTGATCTGGGGTCAAAGGTCACGGAGGGGTCAAGGTCACCCCAGTCCCTCCCAGTTCCCCCCAGTCTCTCCCAGTTCCTCCCAGTTCCCTCCCAGTTCCTCCCAGTCCCTCCCAGTTCCTCCCAGTTCCCTCCCAGTTCCTCCCAGTCCCTCCCAGTTCCCTCCCAGTTCCTCCCAATCCCTCCCAGGTCCCTCCCAGTTCCTCCCCGTCCCTCCCCGTTCCCTCAGTGCATCCCAGTCCATCCCAGTCCCCACCAGTCCAAACCAGTATAAACCAGTGCACACCAGTGTAGTCGTGGGCCGGGTACACCAGGCACTGGTCCGGGAGGGTGAAGATTTTCTCGTGGATGGAGCGGTGCAGGGTGCGGGCACAGCCTGGGGACCAGTACACACCAGTTCAGACCAGTACAC
>NW_010182828.1:0-3531 GCF_000695765.1 Mesitornis unicolor
CCTTGGCCTTCCTGGCCACAAGGGCACGTTCCTGTTGATGGCAGACCCTGCTCTAACATCTTTCTCCCAAATCTTTGTGGGATCTGTAGTAGAGTTCTTCATTCATCACCTCAGCTTTGAAGCAGTTTTCCTGGTAATGGTCATCTTCATGATTCTGTGATTTTTTTGCCTTTCTAGTTTCTTTTTCTATTTTCCAGTTGTACTTTCTCCTCTCCTGTGAATACACAAAAACCAAAAAGCAAGAAAAAGGAAGAGCTTGTGGTCAACCAAGACTTTATCTCATAACAGTTGCATGTCCAAAGCGTAGGCTTGAGTCTGAGGATTAAACCCCGTCCTTCAGCAAAGGGGGAGCAAAGAAGCCTCACATTTGTAAAACCATACAAATCCAGTTGTAAACGCAAATATGAAGGTGATCTTTCAAATGTGTGCAGGGGCCATAGGAGTTAGGAAAATATCCTTGAATATTCTTGACTACTCAGATGAGCTTCCTTGGGTGATCCTCTGTGCACACAGTTTCTCCCCCATATCTAGTCCTAAAAGACTACATTTTGGGCTCCTTCTCAAGTCAGAGGTGTTGGTATCTGGCTCTTCCATGCCAAGATGTTTTATTATAGAATTTGACACTGCAAGTGTTGGTTTCTTGCCCTTCCTGTCCATAAAAACTGGAAAAGTTCAATCAAAATCATCATTTGGTCTCCAAAATATGTACAACACGTGGAGTAGGTCAGAGAGGTTCTCCTCTCCCTCTCCTCTGCCCTGGTGAGACTGCATCTGGAATATTGCGTCCAGTTCTGGGCCCCTCAGTTCAAGAAGGACAGGAACTGCTGGAGAGAGTCCAGCGTAGGGCTACAAAGATGATGAAGGGAGTGGAGCATCTCCCTTCTGAGGAGCGGCTGAGGGAGCTGGGTCTCTTTAGTTTGCCGAAGAGGAGACTGAGGGGAGACCTCATTCATGTTTATAAATATTTCAAGGGTGAGTGTCACGAGGATGGAGCCAGGCTCTTCTCGGTGACAAACAATGATAGGACAAGGGGTAACGGCCACAAGCTGGCACACAGGAGGGTCCACTTCAATTGGAGAAGAAACTTCTTCTCAGTGAGGGGGACAGAGCACTGGACCGGGCTGCCCGGAGAGGTTGTGGAGTCTCCTTCTCTGCAGACATTCAAACCCCGCCTGGACGCCTTCCTGTGTAACCTCATCTGGGTGTTCCTGCTCCGGCAGGGGGATTGGACTGGATGAGCTTTTGAGGTCCCTTCCAATCCCTAACGGTCTGGGATTCTGTGAGCAGTGTACTCCAAGATGCAGTGTGTTGCTGTCTGGGCTTTGCTGGAAGCAATAATGGCATATAAGGAAGAAATATTTCACCCTGAGGGTGGTAGATCAGTGGCACAGGTTGCCCAGAGAGGCTCTGGAGGCCCCATCCCTGGAGATATTCAAGGTTGGGTTGGATGGAGCTCTGAAAAACCTGATTGACGTGAAGATGTCCCTGCTTATTGCAGTGGCGTTGGACTGGATGAGCTTTAAAAGTCCCTTCCAACCCAAACCCTGCTATGGCTCCATGAAAACATCTTGGTGAAGTAATTCTTCTAATTAAGTAGCCCTTCATTATGGCCAAGCCTTTTCTCTTGGACCCTCGTCGCAGGGTTCAACCCACACAAGGCAGCCTCTGCCCCAGTCAAGAGTTACCCCCAAATTTTGAGTATCCAAGGACACAACTTTTCACTCCTCGTTCCCTGTGTAGCAGATGCTGTCAGTGGCTAAGAAACATTAAAACCATTAAAATCATCTTTATCTCCTCATCTTCCATCATGGTGAACCTCATGGATGGGTAAATTGGGATTTAAGTCCAACCCAGGCAACTAAAACTGGGGCAAAGGGGATGTGAGCAGAGGTGCAATTAAATCTGCTGTGGTTTTTTTTAAAAAAAATCTGAATTCTCTGGGAAATGTGAGGGAATTTCACCTTCCCTGCACTGCTAACCTATTTACTGGCTGCCAAAAATAGCCTGCAATGTAGGGCACTGGCGGGGAGAAACAGAGTGGAAGGGAGAGCTTTATTTGTGGGATTCTGGCAATAAAGTACCGCTTTGTGGCTCCTCCTGGGGTTATTTCTGTGGGCTATTTTTGACTTTAAAAAAATATATTATTTAAAATATTTCAATTCCTTCCAGAGCAATGAAACAAAGGGACCCAACAACAACAATAGGAAAAGAGTCCAAACCCCAAATCCTTCCTCTTTATTGCTTTTTCCTGATAGCACCCACTTATACTAAAGGAAAAAGTCAAATTTTAGGTCCTCTCTGCACCCAGAATTGCCCCATGTCCTCAGGGATACAGGGTGCGCCCATGGGGTTTAGGAGGAGCACCATGAGTAGGACCACAGCATCATCGGCATCGGTGCAATAGGTCTCATTACACATCTTTAATTGTTTTATTTTTCTTATTTTTTTTAGCCTTAAAAGGACAACAGACATGATGTTTGGAGGAAAACAAGTGGTGGTTTGTGGCTACGGGGAGGTAAGGGGCTCACCTTTTACCCGCGCATCCTTTGCATGGCTTTATCCGAGGGGGCTTTTCTCTGCATCTGCAGGTTTCACACCTGATGAGTTGGCCAAAACTGCAAGATTTTCTTGATTTCCAGTATGTTTCTTTAATATTAAACACATATCAAACCCAAATCTTAAAATAAGGGAGTGTTAAGCATTCTGAGTATCTTTACTATCTGAATATTCTCATATTCAGATAACAATATATATTAAGTATATATAGTAAGTATATGTTAAGTAATATATATCAAGATTATATTTACATATAATCTTAACTATATAATCATGTATTTAGATATTATATTTCTATACTATATCTCTATACTCTATGTATATTATATATTATATTCAATTTAATATAATATTAAGCTACTAACATATCCGGAGGCTGGGTTCTGCAGATGCACTGGGAGCTCAGATGTGCGTTGCATGCTGAAGCATAGTCACAAAAGATGAGTTAATCTTCACTTCACCTTCTGCTTTCACCCCCCAAAAAAAGGAGGAATCCTCTCTCAATTCAAGGCTGGGACATTCACCCATGGGCAGTTCTTGTCAGGACCAGTTAACACCAGTTATGGTGGGCTGCTGTACTGGGACTCTTTCTAAAGAGCTGAAATTGGGTGTGTTTTTCACATGCAATGGCATTTTTTGGGGAACCTTCACCATTCCTCTGAATCCCACTGCGAGCTGTGTGTGCTGTGTAAAGGTTAAAGCTCATTAACCCTCAGTGATTAAACCATTGAGCTTCCTAAATAGAGTAAAGGTTACAAGAGACTCCTAAACTTCCCCTGTGATAAGCGTAATCTCTCGTTATCGCCATCCTTTCCAGATATGAGGATGTTTGGGTGGAAAATGGGACTGAAAACAACAGCACTTTTATAGTCTTTAGCTCCTCTCTCAGCAAAGCTGGGCCTGACTCAGGTCCTGGATTACTCCAAATCTAGGAGTGAAATTCGTGTCCTGTTTAACATCTTGATCAATGATCTG
>NW_010182829.1:0-240 GCF_000695765.1 Mesitornis unicolor
GGTTGGCTGCGATGTGAGAGCCGCATCTCTCCTCCGCTCTCTTCTCACTTTTTTTTCCGTGGGCTTTTTTACACAGCTGGACCCCTCTCCTCATTTTTTTTTTCTCTAGACACATACCTGTCTGTAAATACGCACCGACACCGCTTTTTTTTGAGCTCTTTTTCCGTAGAGGCCAAATACTCGATCCAGCGGAGTGTGTAGCTCGCGTAGCAGGGCAGAGCCCCGTAGCCAGGGGCTCCC
>NW_010182829.1:374-57233 GCF_000695765.1 Mesitornis unicolor
TCCGTTCCCTCCGGGAGCGGCTGGAGGAGGAGGGGAAGGAGAGGCAGAAGATGAGGGTCGGGGGAGGGAGCTGCGGGCACGGTGGGGAATGAGGGCAGCGGAAAGTGAGGGTGAGGAGCCCCTCAGGGGTTGGTATGAGGGAGGCAGGAGCGCGAAAGGCCTCCCTAGGCGGGCAGGGTGCCCATGTGGGAGGCTGGGGAAGGAGGCGGCGGGCGGGTGTAGGAGTAGGGAGTAGAAAGCATTGAGTCCTCTGGGGTTGCTGCGGGAAGCCGCGCCGGTTAAGACACGTGGAGGTAGTGCAGAGAGAGAGGAGGGGGGATCCGGGCGTGGGGCCCACCAGATTGCTGTCGTTCTCGGGTTCCTCTATTCGTGCTGGCCTTCTAGCTGTCTCTCTTACTAACATTTGAAAGATAAGTAATTTTTGCGCAGCTTGAGCTGCAAACATTCCCTCATTCTTCCGCATCCCTCCTCCTCCTTCCCTTTCTCATCACGTTTCCTCTGAGCTTGCCTTGGCAGGGCAGAGGGTATAAGCGCTTCAGTAACTTTTACCACCAAAATGTCTTCACCCCTCGGGAGATGGTGGAGAGAGGGGAGTGAGGAGGGAGAGCGAATGGCTGATGTGAGCGGGAGGGGAGGTCGTGCTGCTTTGCACGGCGGGTGGGAGGCTGTCTTAGCTGCTGGGGCTCTGCCAGCCCTCGCCTCATCTGCTTTCCACTTCATTTTGGCACCAGGAACACATCTATGTTCCTACCCATGATTTAGATAGCTCAGATGCTAGTTTACTCTCTAGCCCCGGAGAAGTATGTTGGAAACGTGTTTCACCTACTTAAATCTCTGAAACGTAGATGGAGTTCTAGCTGCCCGACAGGGCCAACAAAAGATTAAGAGAGAAGAGAAATAAAAGGGTATATTGCAATATACTTAGTCATGAAGCCATGCTTTCCTACACTTTCATTTTCCCTTTACTAGAAAATCTCATATTAATAGTTTAACGTTTCAGTTCAGATTTCAATGCCCTATGCTGTTTGAGAGGACTCTTGCTGTGCCTTTGCCAGGATAGTTAAGGGATGTTTGCTTTCAGCTCCTTCCCTTAAATTACGATTATTATTTTTTTTTATTTTTCTGGCAATGTCTCGAAAGATCTTTCACTTAAAGGAGAAACGGCAGTCTTATTCGTGTTTGTGAAGAGAACAGAGGGGGGAAAAACGCTTCTCTCCTTTTCGCGTGGGCTCGGTAGTTTACGGAGCCGTTTCCCGAGCTCTCTACGTGGTACCCTGCGAGGAGCAGCCCGCTCCCAAGGCTGGGGCGTTCGGTCCCCTGGCCCCGGCTGCGAGCGGGGGCGGGCAGCAGCCTCCTCTCGCCTTCGCAGCGCTCCATGAGGTGGCGGCTTGCATGGACCAGTGTCTTCGCGCTCCCTCCCCGCCGCCGGTGTGTACGTGATCCGCTGCCAGTCGCTGCAGATTCCGCCTCTTTGCGTCATCTGGGCTGGCAGAAGCATCCTCCCTCCCTCTGCCCGCAGGAATAACGGGGAGACCCGGGGTTTACCTGGGATTATCTGAAACCCTTTCTAATCAGAGGTAGAAGGGATTTGGCATCGATGGGAGAGGAGATGTTGCACTTCCAGAGAAAAAAACAAACTGATGCCTTTAAATGGCTTATCTTCTAACCCTCGGTGAGGTTACACTTGTTCAGGTTTTATCCACAGTTTGTTCTCAGTGTCATCAGTTCACTGTGAAATTATTCTAGGAGCGACTGTGAATCAAGGTATCTCTGTTTTAATGATCTGGTCTCCAAATCGCCATTTTAATTTTAAAGTGTGACAGGGCATTGCCTCAAGCAGCAGTAACGTGTTCAGCAAGAGGCTGAGCCCTCTACTTGCTTCCGCGTGGCTGGAGATTATATAATGCAGCAGCAGATGTATCTCTTTTTATAAAGTATTAATCTGCACTTGCCACTATGTGAGTTAAAGCATTTAAAGGACTTGCAGAATCCATGGCTAACATTTAGACACTATTATCTGACAGATTGAAACTGTAGCATATTTACATGGAGGGATAAAAAGTAAATGCCTGTGAAAGTTGCTGTGTGAGGAATGACGTCGTCACAAAGACCAAAGAAAGTAACCTGGATGCCTTCCAAGTTGTTTTGTGGGCAGTATTGTCCCAAATTAGAGGAACAATGAAAAAAAAAGATCAAACCGCAACAGTTTAGAACTTGATAGTTGCAGCTGAATCACACAGCACTGTTGAGGCTCATAACCCTTACTATCTTGGTAGCAGTATAGATGTGTAAAATATGCAACCTCAAGTCTGTTTGCATGCTAGGTTAGGAGTTAAGCAAGGAACAGAATGAGTCATGCCCTGTCAAGGTCATTCGTCCTCTGTAGGGCAAATATTCTAAAGAAGTGAAGTATGAGCAGAAGGAAATATGCTGCTATTACTGCAGAGCTGTTCAAAAATACATGTTCAAGCAAACTGTAGGTGACGCAAATCTACTAACTCTGAAGTAGGCAAAAAAGTACTGACATTAGAAAAAAAAGAGTTGTACTACTAGTTGTAGTAAACTCATAGTCTCCATAATAGGTGCCTTGATTTAGATTAGGCTGTAAATCTTAGCCTGAAACAAAATATGCTTGGAATCTTAAACAGAAGTTACTGCCTTTGCTGCTGTTGTACTTTTAAATGATTTAGACATGTAGATTAGACAAACCTTTCTATTTATAGAACATGTTAAGTTTTAAATTACTTCCCCACATTTGTGATATTTTCTTGCACGTTTTTTTAATTTGAACTTTTTACTACTTGTAGAATATAAAAAATATAGAATGCCTATATGTGATGCGGGAGCTATTATGGTTTAGTTACTGTGTTTTAAACACAGGTATTGCCTTTCGTTTGGTGGAATTAAATAACTTGTTAGTGATTTATTTAACAGGAAAAAAGATTTGTATTTTGTACACTTGATGTATGTAAGTACTAAACTTGGCAGTCCATAGCTTCAGCTAGCTATCTGTTAAATTGTGAACTAAAACAAGTACTTTCCACCATAATCACAAGTACCTTGAGAGGCAAATATGTTTTGATAACTAATTCTCAAAATTTAAGTGTTAGTTCAGTTTCTGGACTGTTTGTAAATTGTAGTGGTTGCAGCTTAGAAAGGAGGACTAATAAATGAGGTTTCAGTCGTGTTTCTGTCTTCGCTGGCCGTGGTCTCCTTCAGGTCAGGAAGTTCACTGGTTGTATTTTACGCTGATTGCAAGTGGCTGCCACAGACAATTTTGAACGCCGTAGGTCACTTATGTTCGTACAACCTCCAGTCAGACTGGTTATTCTAGGATGGTGATAGGTATGGCTCAGCAGCAGGAACAATGTCATCTGAAGGCTTCTGACAAGGCGATTGTATAGTGCTGGGGAGTGATGTGTTTGTCGCTACTTTGAGCTATTGCCCAATTTACTGGCTCAAGATTGTTGGCTTTGAATATAACACACTATTTTTGAGATAAACTCAAAGTTTTAGCATTGTGGAACACATCATAAGTAAGGGACTTCTGGATTGCTTGGTAATGGTCTGGAATATCATAGATCATGACTGCTGAAGATATATGTATCTCTATGTTTGAAGCATTACAGGCTTCATGACACGTCAAGGCATATTTAATATAGAAGTATAGATATACTGCTCTTGTCCTGGTAACTTACATTGGAAGAATACATTTTGCCACTGAACAAATAAAAAACTTCACTCCTTCAGCAAATACTGAGCTTAGAAACAGCTTAAAAGGACACTATAGCCTCTTGGGTTCCAGAGGTTTGGAAGATCTGCATGCTTCTACTCTTGGAACATCACAGGCTGCCAAGGAACATCACAAGACATACTTAATTTGGTAGCACAGATGTACTGATCTTGTCCTAGTAGGTAGTATAATGTCCTAGTGTGACAGAAGAAATTTTGCCACTGAACAAATAAAATAAATTTAAAAACCTGACAAAAAACAGCAAAAACACACAAAAACCCCCAAACCAAAAGAACTCACACTCCTTTTATGTTCTCCAAATTCGAGTTTATTTGTTAACAGTTACATAATTTGAAGACAGTCACAAGGATTTTTTGAATTCTAGGCCCCTAAAAGGCACCTTTTCCTGCAAATAATAGTGTGTGTATCTGTGTTTGTGTATAGACAGGTACATATAATACGTATATATGGGTCCATATATATAATATAAATGTAATTTGTATGTAAAATTAAGCAATGAAGTTATTAATAGGTAAGTATAACTACTTCAGTGGAAGAACTGCTTCCGTTATTAGTGGATTTTATATAGAAACTAGTCTCAAGACTTCTTTTTTAAATTTTGAAGGAGTAGGTATGTATGTAGTCTATGTATGTTATGCTGTTGCACATACTTGTGCAGTAGAATGTTCAGATCTAATACAATGTTACTGTTTAGAAAAAATGTATAGTAGTATTCAGGTATCTGGAATAATTATTTTGATTATATGCAATAAAATCTGTTATATAATAAATAAATGGAACAAACCCGAATTGTTTTCATAATTTGTTCAGTTCTTGTATTTGACTGCTTCTTTTCATCTTTAATTTTGATGAGCATAGGGTTTTACATCGGTTTATGATATATCCATTTACATAATTGAATAAAGTCTTTCTGTTTGGTAATGTTTAGACATTTTCCTTAATTTCTGTATTTTGCTCTATAGTCTTTTAAGTCTGGATCTTTATTCAGGGTAGTGCTTAAACATATGCATTAAGTCATTAAACATGCATTAAAGCCGATGTTTATCTTTAAAACTGGTGTCACTTATATATTTCTTGATGCTTGTCCAAGATGCATAGTTCTGATTTTTCTTTTATAGGATATCACAGTTATTTATTTCAAGGCCTGCCTGGCTGACTAAAGTGAGGAAAATTTGGCTTAAACACAGAACAGTGTTTTAATTTTACTCACACTCCTCTGTTGTAGTGGTACATATGTATGTGGAACAGGATGTAGGCATGGGAGAGGAATACTCTTTCAAGGAAAGGGAGTGCCTTTAAAATAATGTAAAGATTTCTGCAGTACTGTTTGTAACCCTGCCATGAAAATTACTGCTTTTGAAGTCAATTGAAGAGACTGTCAAGAAGGACAGTAAATTATCAACTCTTAAATTAATTTCAGACATTTTGTAAAGCCATGTAAATACTTGTAGATTACTTAATCTTTGCTGAGTCCAAAAGAGCTAAATAAATCTTTCCTCTGTCAAAGGCTTTAATGCAAAAGCAAGTGGTAATTTCGAAAGATTTTACATAATTCTTACATTACAAAAAAATACTGGTTTTACTCATGGCTTTCTTTTGAAGCAGCTATTATAATCCTATATGTTTATCAGGCTATATTTATTATTCAGGACTAAATCCGTGGTTAACACAGTAAATATCTTTTTCAGTAATAAGCATATAATTACATTTCATAGTTATTATGGTAATTCACAAATACTATTGTAAGACTCTACAAATAATCAAATACAGCAACATTTTTTAGACAAGTTCTACAGAGACTTCATTAAAATCTCTGTATTTACATATCTGAATCACTGCAAGCAGTGTATTCAAATTTAGATAGCCAACAAGTAAAAGTCTAAGGCTTCAATGTTTTAACTGTATTTTGTATATATCAAATTATAACATCTTTCAGTCCTCAGCCCTTCTGAAATGCAAGTCACTTCATGAGCTTGTCAATAAATGCCCAAGTCCATTTACTGAATAAAGAGATCAAATGTAAATCAACAAATAATAATAAAATGTATGTTGCATAAACTTACAAAAGTACTGAGAAGAGGCTTTCTGTCTGTAATTTGGAGTGTTTGTTTGTTGTGGGGGTTTTTTTGTTGTTTTGGTTTTTTTTGGGTTGTTTTGGGTTTTTGGGTTTTTGGGGTTTTTTTTTCCTCTGGGCTTTTCCCCTTTTTTTACACCAGGTAAATTATGAATTTTACCAGTTTTTCTTGTAAGACACATGGCAACTGGAACATATTCATTAGTAAAGTATGCGGCTGTATTATGAATATATTCACATGGAAAGTATTAATTTATCATTCTGAGAAATAAATGCTTATGTTTTACTGTATTTTAGAACGTTAAGCCAAATCAAGATTTGTAGGCTAATTTGTACAAGTATGGCACATCTGAGGAATTTGTAATGAGAGCAGAGTAACTCCTTGTCTTTAAAATACACTTAGAGGTGCATGCTAAAGTTAAAAAGCTAGGATACATGACCAGTAAAGCAGAAATGCAAGCAAGAAACAGATAAAAACCAAGTATGTAGCTTTGGTAGACATGTGAATGTTTACACTTAATGTCTTCCCATTTTATTAAGTGTTTATTTTTGCTCACAAAACTATTCTGTTTTAGCCTGTTTGGATCACAGATGCTTTTTCTTTATTCTAATTAGACACTTGAAATACAGAGGCAACTGCTGTACCAGAGTCTTTACAACGGAACATATATTAGATATGTGAAACACTCTTAATGTTTCTTCTCAGATGCGAAACAGGAGAAGTGACAAAGTTGAACTTCAAGAACAGAAGGTTCTTAGAAGGGCATTTTTTTAAGTAGTCCTCATCTGGTGTGGATGAACTTTTTCCCTTCAGAAAATGAACCTTTTAGCTGCTCTTCTGAAATTGTGCACCCAAATAAATAATGTAAAAAGTTGATCTTATCTCTAAAAAAACCCTTCCACAAAGCAACTCAAACAAACAATGGCAATACTCCCCTGAAATAAAACAAACAGAAAAACCCAACAAAAAACCCTCAAGCTACCAAAAAACCCTCCCTACCAACCAACAACAAAAAAACCACCTCCTACACAACATGTTGTGCATTAATAGAGGAGGCAAGCTGTGAACTTCTTTGAAAGGAGTAACTTGTGCTTGTGTCTTCCGTGTCTGAGGAAAACGGCAGTGCTGTGAAGAACTTCTATAAAGGCCTTTGTGTCCACCTTCCGTGGGACACTATGGAAGAGGGGGATGGGGTGAAAGTGTTCATTTTGTTATGAAAACTGTTTCACTGAGGAGATAACTTTGCTCTGTGTAAGATATGCTACAGTTTTGATTTGAGACTTTGCTTGCTAAGTTTTAATTACTGCTTGTCAGATGAGATTCTTTGCTTTTCTTTGGCATCATCCAGTTCATCGTCCAAAGCTGTGCTTTTAGCTGTCTTGGCATTTGAGAACTTTTTCCAGCTCTGCCACAATGCTGACTCTGGCTGAAAGAATTCTGTCATTTTCTAATACAGAATTGATGTGAGAACTCTGTTACTCCTTATTTTAATCTTAAGGCTAAGTGACACCTATACAAACAACATAGCAACTTTTAATTTTGGCAAACTTAATTTTTTGTTTTGCATTGGGCAGCTTCAGGGACTTTCTAGTATGTTCCTGAGTAATAAATATTTGAGAAAACCTCAGTCTCATTCTTTATTCAGACAGATAAACTTTTATAGCTCAGTATTTTCCCAGTTATTTTAGGAATAGATTTTATGGCTTACTGTGTTGTGGGTTTATATAATCTAGTTATTGACTTTTTATATCTCCAGATAGGTAAACACTTAACACCTATGTCAAACAGCAGAGCTGACCTACTGCTTTGCTGTTGTGATATTAAGTACAACAGATTTGGAGAATTGGTGCCCAGTATTTTAGATTGTCACATTTCTGGCATCCCTTTTCAATTTTTGTGCCGAGGCTATTTATTTCAGTGTAGCCTAACTACTTCTGTCCTCATGCTTTGCATAATCTCTTGTGCCTGTTTAAGTGGTATGGAAACAATTAGTTTATTAGTTTTGGGAACTTCCTGAATAATGAGTAAGGTAATGGAATAACTGAAGGGATGGGTTATAACAGAAATCCATTTGACCTCTGTAGGGGGAGCAGTGGAACTGTCACTGTTGCTCAGGAGGTTTAGTGGTTGACCATTGGACTTAAATGGAAGATTTTAGAGTAGTAGTATTTATCAAATGCCTGTGAGCAGGGAGTTCCAATGTGAGCTTACAGTTCTGGGAAGCAAGGTGGCATTTAGGCATATCTACGTCAGATGAGTCCATGCAGCATTTCTTGTGTTAACTTGCTGCTACTTTTATCTTTTTTCAGTATTTCGGCTTTGGCTGTGCTCCCCACAAAATACTGTATAGACACCTGTGTTACTTTGGAAAGCTCAGGAAGAAAAACTGTTAAAATGTAATTTCTATAGAAGAAGCTAAATTTTAACTGACTGAATGTTTTACATTTCAGATAGAAAACTAATTATTGTGAAATTAATTTGCTTTCTGTTTCTGGTTTAGTAGCTGTTACTGTTTTACAATCAGCAGCAATTTATTCTCTGATTAACACACATACTGGCATCCACATAATTATTGTAACAAAGCAAATAGTTCTTCACCCTTCATTTTCATGGGCTGATTGCACTGTGATTAAGCAAATTTCTGTTTTAATAGATGCTGACTATTTTCTGTAGGAATGAATTAGTATTTTTTTTTTTAAGACAGTGAAGATTTATAGTATACAAAAAATATTGGATAACCTGTAACAATGTGATTTTGCTTTTTCTTCTCAGGTATGAATGCTGCTGTGCGCGCTGTAGTACGCATGGGAATCTATGTAAAAGCCAAAGTGTATTTTGTTTATGAGGTTAGTTTTTCTTTTATTCATTCTGTATTTGTCTTCTGACTATACTTGAATTTTGTGGAAACCTCATGGAGAGTGAATAGCATAAACTAAGAAATGTTTTAAATGTCATTACCTTTCATAACTCATATTTTTAATTTTTGTTGAAAATACTTTTCACAAGATGTATGCTAAAACTATTTCATTTAAAAGTAATTTTTTAAATATATGGAATTCTTCATGTGCCACCAGAAGCTTGAAAACATTGACAAAACTGAAGGTGATTGTCACCCAGCAGTGAGCTATGTATTTGTGTACCTGTTAGATGTTTGGCCCTAAATGTTGTACTTGATAAATACTTTCTTAAGCCTAGTTAAACTACTAATTCTCAACCCTCTGACTTTCCCTTAGTCCATTTTCCTAGAGTATGATAAATATGTGCTATTACCCTCATTTCAAAGATTACACAGCTTGGTTTTGAATCAAGAGTACTGTCAGGCTGGTGCCATCTTTCCTGGTTTATAGGTAGAAAGTTGTAACTGAAAAAGATCCAACCAGCAATCAAAGAAGACCCCACCAAAACACCTGTACCATTAGTAGTGAGTCAAGACGTCAGAATTTTGTGGTTGAAGCTTATGAGTGCATGTGCCTGAAGGTTATTAACTTCGGTAACAGTTATTTGATTTGAAAAATTGATTACTCATGTTTAATGTAAATGCCAAAGTATTATTACCTGTGTATGCCTTACTGGAAGACTAAGTTATAGTTAGATTTCTGCCTGAAGGAAAATTTCAGTTTTTATAAAATTTGTGGATTAAACAATTCAGTAAATATATTTAGCAAGAAGTTGGTTTGTTCACAGTAGAATTCCCGTACAACTCCTTAGAAGTTTGAGATTATAAAAAATAATGATAAACATTTGATATGGGGCAAAACTTGGTAGGCAATATTCCTAGCAAAATGTAATTTTAAGGTTTTTTATAAATACGGAGCACTAGAATTCATAAGTGCTAGGAAAGTAGTTTTAGTTTTGCACGTGCAAAATACACAATTTATCTTTAAAAAGTAGCTGTTTATCCATTTTCTTTCTTTGTCTGCTTATTCTTATAGTTCATTTACTAAAGAGATGTAAAGTATATTGAAATGCAAATAAGGAGACCACTGTACTCCGAAATTCTTTTGTGCTGCAGTGCCACAGCAAGTAGCTCTGAATACTTAGTGTGTGCTAATTACATGGCCAATCTCTAGAATTCCTTCAGTGTTCAGCTGCTTCGCAGACTTGCTGAAATGGGACAGATACTTTTGCGCAAGTAAGGAGGTTTTTTTAGGCTGTCTTTAAAAGCCAGAGCTTGGATTTTTTAAAATTATGTTTAACTCAAGAATTACCGTCTTTGTAGTTCATCTTACGGTATGTTTGCTTTTGTCACCTTTTAAAAACTGCTTTGTATTGCAGGGTGTATTCAATGATAAGTTTCCAAAATCAGAAATCCCTGTTGTTTTTCTGAACTTAGCAAAATTGCACTATTGAAATTACCATGTTCCTTTGTTAATTGCTAGTTTGCCAATGTGAAGTTAGAGATACTTCTGAAAGAAAATCAATTGTAAAAATCAAGTCAATTTTGGAGTTTTGAATTTCTATTATATATTGTCATTCTGTCTTCATTGTAATAGTGTAGTCTGGGAGAAGAGTGCACATTTCTCTGTAAGTATTGGAAATAGCCCTGAAATAGATCTTTGCTTGTAGATTAGTCAGTTCCGTTCTGTGTTTCAGAAAGTACTGAATGCTAAGCTTCTTTCCTTTCTGACTATGTGTTAATTAAAATACAAAGTCAGTTTTCTTTCACAATGCACATAAGTATTTCAGAGAAATAGTGTTGCAAGCTTTGAAATAAAACAGATACTTAATTTCAGCATTTTGAAAAAGGAAACAGATGCAGGTGACAAGTGTAGTGGAAAGTAAAAATCTTAGGGTAAGACTTGTCGCTTATGTTCTGTATTATAAGCTTTTGCATGATGTATACAGAGGAGATGTATTTTTGTATATACTTGGAGTTATTTTATTTAATACTTTTAATAAGGTCTTTCTGTATTACAATTTATCAAATGCAGACTTCAGTGTGTTAAGTAATGAGAATAGTATATTTTTAGCCTATGTTTTGAGTAGTCACTGTAACTGGACACACATGTCAAGATGAAGTGATACTTATATTGAAGTTGCTTGGAAAAAATGAAGAAAAAGCCTGAAGTGGTAACATCCGAAAGGTGAAAAATGTTTTCTTATTTGGAGACAAAAATGGAGTTAAAAGTCTCAGCCTTTTCAACCCTACTTTGCTTTAATTGTCATGCACTCTTATTTTCCTGTTACTTTCTCGGTCATAAGAATTTCTTTGCACTGCAAAATCATGTGTCTTCTACAGCTGTGGCCAAAAGTAGCTGCATATTCTAAGTAAAACAATAACTCCTGTTGTTTCCTAACTCCATTTTGCTTCATTTTGTAATGAGAGAGAGATTACCGAGATAAGTTAAAAAAATAAGCAATGAACTAGATACAAGTAATTTTCTAGCTTTTTTTAAAGCTGAATTTACCAAAGCCCAAAGAAATAAACAGATATTGGAATTCATGGACGTACCTTGGTTCCCAAAATGAAGAGAAAACCTCATGTGAAAATTAAAACTATAAAATAATTTATTTAAGAACTAAAAATTATTATATTTATATATAATTTATATAGCTTATATAAAACTATAATTTATACCTATAAAATAAAGACCTTGTATCTTAATTCATTGAAATTAACACATTTAAAAATTTTGCTTGTAATTCATGGAAACAATGCTTACTATACAGTTGCCCTACTTTCATATTTTATTCATCTTAACATCTTTTAGTATTTAATTGTAGTATATAAACAGTCGATAGTTACCCTCACTGACTAGTATCACATTATTCATATTGGGGTGGATTTGAGGAACATAATTTGAATACCTGTGGTCTTATTTCGCTCATGCTGAAAAAGTCTTAAGACAGGGAACTACATGTAAAAGTTACTTTTTTTCAGTAGTCGGAAGTGATTTAAGTTGTTTCTGT
The DNA here is from genome assembly GCF_000695765.1 of Mesitornis unicolor. Classification (NCBI taxonomy): domain Eukaryota; kingdom Metazoa; phylum Chordata; class Aves; order Mesitornithiformes; family Mesitornithidae; genus Mesitornis; species Mesitornis unicolor. Next base: position 12,114 of record NW_010182829.1, read on the forward strand.
TTGGGTTTTTTGTTTGTTTGTTTTTTAAATTAAGTATAAGAAGAAAAAGTGTTGCCTCTCATTTATGGCAATTCATAAACTGAGGTCTTAAATATTTATACAAATAACCTGCCCTTTTTCCAGGATTGAAGCACATAGTTCCCAGTGGATGCGTGCTCTTACTACTAAGCTATGGAACTTTTAGATTCTTCATCTTGCTTAAGAGTCTTTTTCTCAAGAGACCAGCATTGGAAATGCAATGGTACGGGAGTCACGGATTTCTGTGAGGAAAACTTCATGTCCTTTATGTGGTGGTTTGTGCACTCGGTGATACTAGTATTTTGCGTTGTTGAGGAATAGCTAAAAAAGCTCAGTAAGTAAACTTAAATAACTGTCAAGGCCCAAAATGTCTCGCATGTAACATATCAGAAGATGGCTTGTTCTTTAAGACCAGAAGCAAAATTTGCTGTCTCTGCCACTTTCTCTAGGAGTTAGTGTATATGTATGTACCCTGTGAACTTATGACCAACAGAGATTTCCTCTTGTTCATCTTTGAATATTCAGATTTGGGTGAATGCAGGAGTAAGCATAAAATGGGGTTGATCTTCAGGTATAGTGTTGCTGTATTTTTGGCAGCTTACTTTTTTTTCATTCTTGCCCCATAGTTTCAGTATCTTAGTACCCAAATGCTATTTTTAGAATCTTGAGTAAGATTTTTTTAAAATGTAAATTGACAGGCTCCCCCCCTCTTTTTATTAAGGTCTGTATTCATATCTGCCAGTAATTTTCAGTAAGTGGACAATTGTAACAGTGTTGAACTATTTGATAAAATATTTCAAGTTTAGTTCCACTTTAAAAATGGATTGCCCAGTCCCCAAGTTAGCATCGGTGCTTAAATAACAAAATGATAAATGGAAATCATGGTCATTTTTAGTACTTCAATTATAATTAGTCATATTTTTTTCCCTATAGCTTTTATGGAAAGCTGTTTTAATTCTATGGCTTTTGTATCTCATAATGGTATGGAAAAACAGCATGAAAATTCTAGCTATGGTGTTCAGAGCTAGCTTACATACACTACTTGGCAAGAGCTATTCTAACAGTTTAAATGGTTGTTCCAAAAGCTCCCTGCCCTTACCTAGTAGTGGAAGGAATTAATACAGCCCCTGTTCTTGTTTGTCTACACAGAGAAAATGGAACCAATGTGTACTCCTGACCAGAATGCATGAGTTCGTTCTACGTTAAAGATGCAGGAATTGGTCATTGCTCATCCTTAGCCTAGTTATAAGGTGTTTCAGTCCTTACAGTTTCAAATAGTAGTTTATCCCTGTGTTTTAGATTTGTTAATAAAATGTAAATAGGAAAATTTCATCCATGGGTCTCATGATATGTATATATTTACTTTATATAATACTTTGTTGGATGTACTTTTTAAATTTTTTCTCTCAGGTAAAAATAGAAGATGAATGATTGGATCAAATAGATGAACTGTATATATTTGTATCAGCTTGTAGTGCAGCTTGCTACAGTCAGTGTTACAAACTGAGTTAGGATGCAACATCACACTATTCTTTTAGGATTTGTTGCCTAAGAATCTTTGTGTTTTATTTTAGTTGTCAATAGGATCACCAACAGGAAAAGCTTTCAACCCATTAGTAAGTGATATAAGGAGAATCAGGCTCTTTGCTTTAAAAAAAACCCCAAACCTATGATTGATTACCTTTGCAATTTATTAGCCTTCATCAAACTTGGTTGCAAGTTTCTCTCTGAAGACCTTTGCACTTTATCTAAGAAAATATATACTTTTTTTAAGTTGATGCATAGATTAAACATTATTTCTTTTCTAACTTGCTCTAATTTTGAAGGAATTATGTGAATAATCTCTTAGCTTCAAATCATTATGTGTATACATTAGTATACAAGACAGTATATGTATACATTAGATACATATCAAAGTTATTTGGATAGTGTAGAAAATTTTGAAAAGATCCGTTGAATGACAGAAATTAAGAGACAGGTTATTTTCCATCTAGCTGTTTCTTTACTGTTACTTGATCATCTTACATGTAAATTCGCTACTCAAGTCTCACTGAGCAGAAACTTATGCTTTCCCCTTCAAATCAGTACTAGAATCCTAGAAAGCTTAATTTGATAACTTGTACTTTTACTGACTTGTTATCTTTATATTCTGTCTTGTTATTTTTATATTCTTACCCTATCATGCTAGTGAGGGACTCCCAAGTATGATACAGTATTCATATAATATATATGGCTTTTTAAGCCAGTGTAGGCCTAGTACATTTCCAAGTTGCTGCCTACTGGATACATATACTCTGGATGCTTCCAAAGTAAGTGTCTCCAGTTTATGTCAGTTTTGTTGTCTTCCAAACTTCCTTCTATTTCTAGTTCCACTTGATTTATTATTGCAAACCCTAAAACTAAGTATGTACAGTCTTGCAAGGACTGCATACAGAAAAAAGGTTAACGAATTGTTTCTCTGCATGATTATCCCTATGTACACATAATCTAAAAATGGATACATAAACATTGTAATGTTTATTTTTGTTTAGTGGTTTTTTGTTTGTTTTCTTTGACTTAGCCTGGTTTTTTCCCTTTGGATTTCAGTAAATGTCAGAAAGTTGAATGGTAACTCCAGTTTTATTCTGGTGTCTGCAGCAGTTAGGTTTTTCCAAGTTAGAATTTGCTGTATTTAATTTTAAAAAGTAAAAATAAAAAAATCGATGTTCACAATATCACCTAATGGAAAAGAATCTGTAGTGTCATTGTCCTTCTGCTAGTATTTATGCAGAATTAACAAAGCCAGGAATAACAAAACCCTTCAGCTGCTTACCAGATAGTTTTCCTTCCTTCAGCTAAGTACGGTTCTTTCCATATTACAGCATGTATTGATTTCTGAAGACCATTTGAGTTAAGGTGTTAAGGATTTCTTAAATGCATCACTAATAATTGTATTTTTCTACTAAATTTCTTCTATTTGTTGTGTAACTGCCTCCAAAAAAGAATAAGGATTATGTGACCTGATTTCTTCCTTTATGAAAAAGTTTTGGTTGTTGCTCTTTATTTTGTTTTGCTTATACCTACCTTGGGGGGAAAAGTGTATAAAGTATTACAAAGGTACATTTTTTTCTAAGGTTATGACCTCAGGCTGAGATTAGGTTTTTAGGAAGAACATTTTATAATGCTTCTCAGAGTTCCTTCATCTTTGTAATGTTTTAAAAATAACTGAATATTTATTCCTAAGAAAGGAGAAATACATTGCCATTCTAGTTTGTAGGCTGTGTAATCTGTTTAAAGTATTACTTTATCTTGAAGTTGTTTTCGGCACTGATCTTTTAGGAAGAGGGTTTGTTTGGCTTTTTGCCCTCCTAATGTGATACCTACTTGAACGCTGTTTCATTTAAATTGAGTATTTTTTCATTCAGTGTTTTTAATTACTTAAAGTTGCATTAATATATATGAGGTGAGTATTACTACAGTGGAATGTTACGCAGTTTTTCAAATTGGACTTCTGAAATGCTTTTTCTCTTTCAGGGTTACCAGGGAATGGTTGATGGAGGTGATAATATTGTAGAAGTTTCATGGGAAAGTGTTTCAAGTATCCTGCAAGTGGTAAGTGTTAGGGAATGGGATCCAAACCCTCTCTCCTTTTAACAGGGAACCAAAATTCTAGATCCAGGCAAACAGCTGTAATTAATGATTCGAATTCTGTGACGACTGAGTGACCAGCACATACCACTTTTAGTAGATCCTGATTTCTACAGTATGGGTGTTTGACACTTCCTAAAGATCTCTATGTGGTCTTGTATTTGGTGTACAGAAATAATCTTGAAAACTTTTGTCCTAGATTTTCAACAGTGCTTGTCATTAGCCTCCTAAAGCCATATTGACAAGCCTATATTTAATTAAAAAAACACATTACAGTGCCAAAATATGAAACAGCTGTGTTTTGTAAGGCAAGTGTTTTATGAAACCCTGTTGGCTTCCTGTGTAAGTGGATTTAGAATTATAGTAATGGATGTAATTAGAGTACAGTCCTCCAGAGCTCAGATAATGCTAGTGACTTTGTACATTTCTATTACAACGTTCTGCAAGGTGACCATTTGGATCTCCTTATGCTTTTCCTCAGCACGGTAATGCTGCCTCTTCCAGAACAGATGCTATGTCTGATGAAGAGGCCTTACTGTTTGCAAAACTCTGAAAATTCCCTCCAGGTGAAGCATGGATTTCTTTGAAGCTTTCTGTAAAGCAAATATAATAAAGCAGTTAGCAGAGAGAAAAATAGATGGGTTTTAAAAAAAAAAAGCAAACAACAAAAACAAAGAAAGAAATACCTTGGAATACTCAGATATTTTGTCCACATGTATTTGGTTATTTTTAATCCCCTATCTTGTAGAATTTGTAGTCATAGAATCATAGAATATCTCAAGTTGGAAGAGACCCATAAGGATCATTGAGTGTAGCTCCCTGCTCCTCACAGGGCTACCTAACACTAAACCATATGACTAAAAGCATTATCCAGATGCGTCTTATGATTTAGAGAAAATTGAGATGTCATAGCCAAGCCACACAAAAGCATAGGCTGGAGCAGGGTGTAGGCATCCTAGACATTTATATAGCATACATACTGTAAGAAAAACACCTTTCTGGTCTTGATTGCTAATTCAACAGACCAACAGTGAAGCTGAGGATGCATCTTAAAGAATGTGCTTAGTTGTTCTGATATAAAAGATTTTTGCCCAGCCTTTATTTCTGTTTAATCAGAACAAGTTGCAGTTCAATGTTTAAAATACATACTTTCTTTTCAGCTTCCAGCTATGTTTTTCAGGTGTGAAAATACCTAGTTCATATACATTTTTTTAGTCCTGATTGTTACTTTTAGAACAACTCCATGTGTACACCTCTATTTTTTTGTCTGTGGAGAAAGCTGAACTGCTTCTATTGCACATATTTTTTTCTTCCACTAGCACTTGTTGTGTATTGCAAAATAGACAGTAAAATAGTGCCTAGGACTGACTTGAGAGCTGAAACACCTATAGATAGGGGAGATCATATCAGTACAGCCTCTACAGATTGGAAGCTCAAATTTAGATTGACATGACTAATTTATTAAAAGTTAAAGTTATGGAAATGTTTGTGCAAAAGTTTGTGAAGATTTGTTTACAGGAAAAATAGAATTGCGGTCTTAATTAATTTTACTTTTTACTGTGACAATAAATAAGGCAAAATTTATGATTTCCTTGAGTGACCAAACAACATAAACACAGAAGATGTGTAAATAACTTGTTTTCAGCAAGATGCCCAGCAATTTTTAGTGACATGGTGCTTCAGTCCTTTTTGATACTTACTACTTCAATTTTTGGAGGATGCTCTTTAAATCATATTAATAAACACAACAGATACATTAATAAAACAGAAAATTTAACATTAGTCTGATCTAAAAGTCACTAAATGTGGATGCAGTTCTTGCCCTAATTCTATGTGATGACAGTAAATGCTATTTTTGAGCTTTAGGGTTATATCTTTTCTGGTACTGTTTATGTATTTCAAGATGTTGGAGGGAAAAATTTCACACTTTGAAGCAAATTAATCTAAATCCTTGACTACTTAGTATCGTATCACTTTTGTTATTACATGTAAGTAACAATTAGATAATTAATTGAAATGCTACTGGAATTAATCCAAAATTATTTTAACATTTTCCTTCAAGAATAGCTTTTTATCAGGCATTTTTGAGTGCTTTTCCCTTTTTCCTGGTGCATGTATCTGCTCTTGAGAACACAGTTTCCTGCAGGTCTGGTAATTATTTGATTTTCATTACTTTTTACGCACTGTAAAATTAAAGATGTAGATTACACTACAAAATAACCATTCATCATTAATCCATTTTTAAAAAATCCAGTAAATTACTGGATTATAAATTAAAACTGTTATACTATTTTTTTTTCTAGGGAGGTACAGTTATTGGTAGTGCACGCTGCAAATCCTTTCGTACCCGGGAGGGCCGCCTGCAGGCCGCCTACAACTTGGTTCAGAGAGGGATCACTAATCTTTGTGTGATTGGCGGAGATGGTAGCTTAACTGGTGCCAATCTGTTCCGTGAAGAGTGGAGTGGACTTCTGGAAGAACTGGCACAGAAAGGTAAGTTTGTGTTTAGACCCTCTAGACTTCTAGTCTAATCTCCATGGAAGTTATGTACCCTAACTATACATACACAAACTGTATTCAGAGGATATTTGAGTTCAAGAATGAAATGCATACATTCTAGGAAGTTACACAATTCTTCATAAATTGTTTTTTATTTCTATGCATCCTCACTTACGTACCATAAAGGTTCAAAAAGGCCAAGTAAGTTACTGGGCAACAGTCTGTATGGCTTTTTTTCCCCCATTATGAATAATTTTCAGAGCCTGAACGTTGAACCTTCTGCTCGAAAAGCCCTTTGCCCTCAAATCCAAACTGAGATGGTAATTCCTTTCCTACAAGTTACACACTTGGTTGGTACTAAATTTATGAAGCTTTTCTGCATATATCTCACTATTTGATTAAGATCAGCACATGAAGTGGCTGTTACCAAAAGTGATGCCAAAGCATCCAGCCCTGTAGTTGTCTGATAGCATTCAAGAGAAGGTATAGGGAAGAGTAAAAGAACAGTATAAGCCTAAATAATGGCATGTTTAATGCTTTATGTTCTTCATAATATGTAATACTTTGATAGGTTCCATCCACTTCTGTCTTCAGGACTTCCCTAACAGATGCTGTTAGCAATCCTTAATGAATTTCTCTTCCATGGAGGTGTACAGTCCCCTTGAAAGCATACACATTTTTGCTGAAAACACTGTGTAGCAAGGAGTTCTACAGCTTCACTGAATGATGAAGATTATGAAGAATCTTCTCCTTCTGTTTATTTTGATCCTGTTGGCTTCTAGTTTTATTTGAAGCTCTATCATTTTTGTGTTAGAGCAAACAGTGAATGATCAATCCTGCTTCCTCTCTGCATACCGCTCAAGATTTTACAACTGTCTTATTTTCCCTTCATCATCTCTTTTTCTAGATGGAAGAGTCCTAGTTTACTTAGTTGTTCCTTATATGTAAGTTCTGTACCTTTGATCATCTTTGTTGCCCTTCTCTGAACCTTTTCCAGTTCTACCATGTCCTTTTTGAGGTGGGGAGGACCACAACTGCACCCAGTATTCAAGATGAGGGCAAACCATGGATCTACGCAGTAGTATAATGATCTTTGTTTTGTTCTCTACTCTTTTCCTAATATTTTCTAATATTTTGATTTTTTTTGACTGCTATTAAGCATTGAAGCTGATTTATTAATGAAAACAGCATTATTATATTATTATGCTGAAAATAGCATTATTTTGTTTGTGATGTTAGGGTACATTTTTTCATGTATGTTAGTTTACATTTCTCTGCGATGAATTCCATTTGATACTATACTGCTCACTGTGACTTGCTTCATTTCTTCTCAGACACCCCACACCTTTAGAACCCAAATAATTCAGATTGATCAGTAAACTTTGGCACCTTACTGCTCATTCCCTTTTCTAGGCTATTGCTGAGTAAGTTGAACAGTGCAGATTGCTGTAGAACTCCATTGGTTACGTTCTTCAGATACAAGAACTTGCATTTACTACTGCCCTCTGTTTCGTATTTTTTACTCTCTGTTTCATGTTATTTATTCTATGCAAAAGCCTTCTCTCTTATGCTGTGGCTGCTTAGTTTCCTCAAAAATCCTTTGGGGAAAGACCTTCTCAATGGCTTTTTGGAAATCTAACTAGAATATGTCAACCAGATGTCCCTTATTCATGTGATTATTAAGTTGCCTTTGGAACTCTAGTAAAGGTTTGTAGTGCATGGTATACATTCATAGAAAACATTTTGATTCTTCTTCAGAATGCTGTATTTATCTTTATGGACATTAGAGATATTTATCATTATGGTTTCTACTGTTTTCTCTAGTATAGACATTAAACACACTGATACATAGTTCTTGAATCCCTTATTAAAAATCCGGCATTGTATTTACTGCCATCTCATCCACAGATACTAAGGTAGTTTTTAAGCACTTAAGCAGCTAAGGTATTTCATCCTTGAGACCCCTTAAACTCTTGGATGATTCAGCATTTTCACTGGTGTTTTGGGAGACACAGACTAAAACTGAAAATAGGAGCTTTTCTATTCTGTTTGCTTATTAATCATGAAATCAGAGCCTTTCAGTGTTGCAAAAGAGAAGTCTTCAAAAGTTTAATGCTGGTTTTTGATTGTTTATGTATGCCCATAATAATAATGCCTCAGTTTGCATTCCTTTACTTCTTCATTGCATGTCATTCACTGAGACTACAATTTGACTGCTATTGTTGAGGTCCAAACCATTGATTTTGAGGTTGGTTACAAAACTTGATAAAATATTTACACTTTGAAATGGACTGAAAAGCTCTTGTTTCCTTCCTTACTGTAAGGAGTTCTATGCAGGATTCTTTTGTTTGGTTCTTGGCTTTTGTTTGTAGTTTTGACTAACCTTCTTACCTAAAATATCTAATTGTAATTTAGTGTTTGGATATGTTTCATTTACAAAAGTAGAGCATCCAAGCAATATGTCTAAAATTTTTTTTAAAAAGTCTTACAGCTTTTTCTCTGAATACTTCTTTATAGGAAAGATTGATGAAGAGGCTGTTAAGAAATATGCTTACCTTAACATTGTGGGAATGGTTGGATCCATAGACAATGACTTCTGTGGTACAGATATGACCATAGGTACAGACTCAGCCTTGCACAGAATCATTGAAGTTGTGGATGCCATCATGACGACTGCTCAAAGGTAAATTATGCATATTATAGAAAACTATAACAAATACACAGTTATTTATGCCTCAAGTCTTAAGTTTCCTATTGCTATGCAGTAGTGGAGGATATAAGTTAATTTTAAATAGAGGTTAGGTAACTGGTATTTGTAATATTTCTAGAGTGGAAATAAAAGCTCTTTTTGGCTGCATCTTTCAAGTGTTTCAGTTTCTTATTTTCTAAGTAAGTTTTCTCTCATTACTATCATGGCAGCACTTCAAGCATCTGATTGTAGAGGCTATGTCAGTATTAGGAGCAGAGTTTGTTTTTTTAATATGTTTTTAGTCTTTCCCAAACATGGTGTTTTAGAGAAGATCCAGACAAGACATATCTTGAATAGTACAAAGTAGTATGTTTGTATATGAGCTGTCCCTAGGTAAAATTTAAGGAATTACTTTATTTTTTAATATAGCTATATAATTACAATTCTTAACTATGGATCTGCATCATTTACATTTCTAGTAAATGTTCACCTCTTCTCTCCTAACTGCCCTTATGTGTTTTAGAAGAAAGTAGCACTGAAAATTAATTATGTATTGAACGATATGTAATTTTAAATACATTGTTTAATATGGCCTTCTGTTTTGCTAATGAATTTGTGTTTGGTAAGCATGGTAAACACATGCTATTTCCTGATAGCAGGTTCTGATTTCAATAATTTAGACTGGATTTTTGAGTTGCAGTACTGCGGTTTATTTGTTTTCTTATTTTTACAGCCATCAGAGGACATTTGTTTTGGAGGTTATGGGAAGACACTGTGGGTATGTATTGTCTTCAGCAGTTTGTGTCTCATACAGATATAATTATGAGAGATCAAGAAACCTGAACCATGAATGTCTAATAATTTCGTATGTTTATTAGGTATCTAGCTCTTGTTAGTGCCTTGGCCTGTGGTGCAGATTGGGTGTTTATTCCTGAATACCCACCAGAAGAAGGCTGGGAAGATTCAATGTGTGTTAAGCTTTCAGAGGTAATCTATTACTATGTTTGGGATTTCCTGATGTCTCTGTAGGTGTTTGAAAACAATGATTTAAAAATGTAATTGAGGCTTTCAGCAAGTCTTTGCTTCGCATGTCACAGATAGTGCTATTTGATCTTAAACAGTCATTTTCCAGCATTGTGCAATTGTTTTGAATTATTATGTGACTTACTCTAGGGATTGCACAAAACTAATCCTATGTAAACAATGTGTGTACCTTTCCTCATTAATTTGATATAAGACATTTCACTTCATCGATGAAAAGACGTACATAAAGATAAAATGTGTAAGAAACACTGGAAGCATAAGAAATATGTCATCAAATCTTAGCAGCTTAATGTATAGCAATTGATTATAAAGTGGTGCTGTAAATTTAATTCAGGGTTTTTTTAATTATATGGATGTGCTTTTATTTTTATTACAGAATCGTGCACGGAAGAAAAGGCTGAATATTATTATTGTAGCTGAAGGAGCTATTGATTGCCACAACCAACCTATAACGTCAGAGAAGGTTAAGGATGTAAGTGTTAACGTACTTACGATGCACGTTCTGCTTTGTTCTTAAGATGAGATTTGTTACTAACAATAACATTTCTTAAAGTAAATCTGCTCCTGTTAAGTAGCTTATCAAACAGTTTGCTGGTTGTATTTTATATTTTTACTTTATTATCTGAATCCATAGTCCACTTAAGGCAGAATTAATTTAGTGGCTAAAATAAGACAACAGTCCAAAACACATACTTCATGGGTGCCTTAGTTGATAAAGAGACGGAAATCAGCTCAAATCAGTAATTATAATCCTATTTTACTTTATCTTTCTTGTAAAATTTTAATAATAGTCTGTCTCACAGTGAAGTAATACTGTCTAATTTGGACAAAGTCTTGTTACTTTTCTCTAAATGGTTGGTTTGCCAAGAATTTTGTTGGTGACTAAAATTAAGAATAACTTTTGAGTTGACATTACTCTGCTTTTCTTGGAAAAGAAGTTGAAAAATAGTCATTGGCAGGAATGAGCTATGACACTTTGTCGTTACATGGGCCTTCTCTGTCCTGTAATTACGAAGTTTTGGTTTCCATAGTTGTCAGTTTGAGAGTAATCTTTGACTCTTAATTCAGAATTGCTGTTCTAGCAAAGTAAAATTTAGCACTAAGTGGCGTTAAGTGTACATACAGCAGATAGCTATTAACCATTTATGGAAGAAACATGACTTACTACAAATTCCAGCCAGTTAAAACCTTTAAAAACTGTAAATTGACAACTTGAGGGTTTGAAGAATTTGTAAGTGATTTCTAAAATATTTTTCTGCTTTATAGTATCCATTACTTATTCCTTACATACTCACTGAATATGTATTAATAAAGCATGTTTTTCTGTGACTTTTGATTTTATATGTAGCAGAAGAAATTGAAAGAAAGTCTGACTGAATGAAATAGTTTTTTATTTTTACTGCAAGTTTTAGAAGCTTTGTCAGTTAAAGTTAAAAGTCATCTTCACTGAAGTTTTACTCAGAAGCTTTTGGGATGTGTAGTCTTGCACATAGATGAAGCAGGGAGTGAATAAAACACTCCAATTAAACTTTTTTCAAGTATTCTAGTGATAATGTTTAGACCTGTTCTTGTAAGTCTGAGGACTGTGCATAATGATACCATTATAACTGCAGTTAAAGCATTGCAATCTAAGCCATTGTTTTGCTGTCATTTAATAAAATGTTCCTTTAGATTAGGAACCTGTAGATAATTCTAGGTTAGGAATAAACTAAAAACTGGCTTAACTTTGTAGTATTTTCATTACTGTTGACATACAAATGTATAGTACATGTAGAATTTTATTATTCCAATAGCATGCAAAGCAGAATAATGCAAACACATGAGTATATAAAATAATGATAATAAAATTCCTATATTTTAAAATTCTGTGCAGCTTGTGGTTCAGCGGCTCGGTTTTGACACTCGTGTAACTATCTTGGGTCATGTGCAAAGAGGTGGAACCCCTTCAGCTTTTGACAGAATTTTGGTGAGTGAACCTAAAATAATTACTCATGGCACCACGTGGTACAACTGCATTTTGATTATTTGTTTGGGAGTGGGGTATTTCTTCACCTGATTGACTTAACAAATTAAATTATTGTCTCAAATTAACTGTCTGAATAGCTCAGATTCAGAATGGTGAAGCACTTTGTGTAAAAGAATTATTATTAGGATTAAAAAAGCAAAGCTTGAAGAACAATCTTCCATACTTAAGGGTATTAAACAGTGCGACATTTTCACCTGCCAAGGAATAATTGGTTTCAACTTGATTTACAGAGAAATCATGACCATTTCTGTGTCTGGAAGCCTTTTACTTTCAAGTACTAGCTTGAACATGCTAACATTATCTATTTTCAGGCAAGTCGTATGGGTGTGGAAGCTGTGCTTGCCCTTTTAGAAGCTACTCCAGCTACCCCTGCCTGTGTTGTGTCCCTCTCTGGAAACCAGGCTGTCCGTCTGCCTCTGATGGAATGTGTGCAGATGGTGAGTTTCTGGCAAAAATCCAACTTACAGTTATTCATTTACTACAACAGACTGCTGTGTACAATAATTGTCTGTTGTCACTAAAACACTGATGAGAATGTGTGCACTGATTTCCCATATTTGGGAATAATGAACTTCATGTGTGTTCTTTATGTGTTGTTATTTGTGAACTACCAACAAACAGGAAATACATATAATTTTAAATTGTTTTAAGATTTTATCTTGGATCTTCTCTTTTCGTTACTACAACATATTCTTCATATGCTTGCATCCCTTTACACATCATACACAATAGCTGGGTCTCTGCACTAAAACTGTTCAGCTTAAACTGAAGAAAGAAAATGCAAAATAGATATATTGATTTTTTATTTTATTATTTTTCCCAGCAAGGCCTTAGGTGGCTGCTTCTACTTTGTTCTTCTCCTGGCCACTGTAATTTATGCTATAATAAGAGGTAGCTCATAAATTAATGAAATGTCAATATTTCTTCTTTCACTTTTGAAAGCTATTTCAAAATGGTCTGTTTACTGGAATATATTAAATAATCAACTTCTCGTGTTTTTTAAACACACTGAGTAATCAACTTGTTTTTTCAAGACTCAAGAAGTCCAGAAAGCCATGGATGAAGGAAGGTTTGTTGAGGCTGTGAGGCTTCGTGGAAGGTATGGCTAATAACTTGTATCAGTTTATTTGCACTAGAAAAGCTGAACGGCTTTGCTTTTCTGCTGACACTTGCCATTTTATTTTAAGATTTTTAATATCCATATGGTTTTATGTATTTAAAAATAATGGAGACAACAGAACAAGAGTTGCTTAAATCGAATAATTGAAATTCCTACCTGCATCAAAACATGCAAGACAAAGAAAATTAGTTCAGTACCGTATCAGGCTAGTGACTGATTCTAGGATAACTAGTCACAGAGAGAAGAGCTGCTGTGTTATGAGCTGATTGGTAGCAACCATATGTTTGTTTATTCAAGATTTTGAGGCCAATCCTGTGAGCTTGTTTGTAAGTAGCTGGTAATTTTCCAATAGTTATGTTGGAGGGAGACATTCTGCACTCTAATGTGTCATCAGTGTTTTCTGTTTCAAGTAATTTGATAATAAAGTGCTTTATCTCCAGTCTGTAAAACTCACTTGCCAGCTACATAGTTATTTTGTATTTTCTCACTATTATCTTACAGGATTGACTGTTTTCCAGTGTTCTTTCGTTTCCAGTTTTTATTGTGTTTTGCATTTGTAATAACTTTGGTCTAGACATTACATACCTGTTTTTAAAAGTTTCTGAAGGAATCGTTTCTTTAGAATAACTATCAGTTGAAAAATTTACTATGTTATTTACTGTATCTTTATTACTTATTTATTTAGGAGCTTTGAAAACAACCTTAACACCTACAAATTACTGTCACACAAAAAACCAGATGCCGAACTTCCAAAGGTAAGTGGTTTTTTGGAGTGAGCAATGCATGTCTGCTTTTGAGGTGTCTTAACAGAGAGTATTTTTCTTCTTCTCTCCCCCTCATCCTGCCTTAATACTCTCTTCAAACCTATGCCATAAGTTATGTTATAAAATTAGTTAAATAATAAAATGGCAGAAAGATGCTTGTAACACACAACTTTATTCTAATAGCTAACATTTTTTTAAAGTGAAATACTGTTCTAACTAGAAAATTTCCTGGTAGACAGTTTCTTTCTGTCTTAAATATGTCTGTTCCCAGTTGCTGTAGCGTTTGGTCCCAATTGCTGTAGTGTCTGGTCCTAGTACTTACTGTTGCACTCCCTGTTCCTTAACATGGAGAAAGGAAAGGTGATGTAATCATGACTAAGAGTCTAAAAATCTTAGGATAATGAAGGAAGATTCAATATCAAAGAACGGCAAAGCCCCTTCCTTTTGAAGGGCAAAGCCTCTCAGGAACAAGGGTAAGTCCAGAAACTCATAGTATAAAATAGTGAAGACAAATGCATCACGTTTACTTGATTTAATACGTCATTGAATAATACAGCAGTGGGCATTCTTTGTTGTTTGTAAGTTGTGTATAAGAGGAAGTCTGCATTTATTAGGAAGCAGGCACTAAATGTTGTGGACAAACAAATTTCAGACAGGATTATTTAGTTTAATAATAGTTTACTCAATAATTCTGGTTTTGTCCATAGTTGGTGACTAAATAACCTCACTGGTTAATTCACTTTTTAATTGTGGTTTGTGAGGATTTGTTACCTTATTTGCATGATTGTGTTACTGTTGTTTTTTTTAATTCCAGTTAAATATCTGATTAATGATTAGATAATATTTTTCAGTATTATTACGGAGGAAAAATTGCACTGAAAATAGGAAAAGTTAATTTGCCTGACGTCTGTGAATCTGAAATTCTGTGGATACCAAGTAGCATAATCACAACTAGCCATTTTAGTTGGCAAAAATTACAGTGTAATATGTCACGGAAAACATCACACAGTAAAGGAAAATGGTGTATTACAAATTAAAAGTCATAGTAGAAGCTTTCAAGGAGACTATAATGAAATAATCCTAATCTATATTACACTTTAAATTTTGCGTAAACATAAGTTAAAGTAAGTATGTAGTCCAAAGTTATTACAAATACACCTGCCAAAATGGCAATTTTAAAAAAATTACATAAGGACCTAAGTTTGATCTTCAAGAGATCAAAGAATTCAGAATTATTTTTTTTTAAATATTCAACATCTGCTTTGGCAGATCAGAGGTCTGTGTGTGTTTGTTTGTTTTTTATACCAATGCAAATTTAGTACTGTTAAGCATTGGGCTTTTGCATTTTGTTTTAAAATGGTTTTGCCATACCTTTTTGATGATGGATGACATTAGAAGGAAATGTAGGCCGCTTGTAATTATTAACTACTTACATTTGACCATACTAGCCAAATCTCTGTGCTTGAGTAAAATGGATTGGATGGGAATTAAAAAGCAAATGAAATGCACATATTGCAGGAATTGAGAAAAAGACTAAGCTTAGCAGATCACTAGAGCCTACTGAGTGCTCTGCTCAGCAGTGTTGCTGCACACATATTTTGCTGCTTCTGTTTTCTTTGCATTGTTCTGCAATCTTTTGATTGTGCCAGGGCTAAGAAAGAAACCACATCTGTTCTGGTCTTCTTGTTGACTATTTTTTTTTTTTTCTATTGGAAGAGGTGCTATGATCATTACTTAACAACTGTTCTGGGTTTTTGTTTTGTATTCCCATGTTCCAGGATAAAGCGAATAAATTCTAGCTCTTCCACAGTACCAAATTGTTACAATTTTGTCATGTCAATAGTTATAAACAATTTAGGGTCATCCAGCTGATCTAAAGCATGGTGAATTTTAGTGTATACACACAGGCTGTCAAGTTCTCTTGCATTTTGGTCACATAGTTTGCTATCATTGAAAATCTGTTTGCTAAATTTATACAGAGTGGTTAAACGTTCCCAAAGGTCAGGCGTGTAAAGTTTTAAATCATTATTTATATTTTGCTCTCAGTATTAATTTCAAAGCTGTAAAAATAAAAGAAAATTAATGAATTGCAGTGCCTTCTTAATTTTTTTTGGCAATTGATTATATTTTTACCTGTTGTAAATCAACACTTACTGATGTCAGTGAAACTGTATTGATTTATTGAGCTGATTTATTGATTAAGCTGACCATTTTTAAATCAACGACAGTGGCCGGAGAGTTATCTGAAAATAAGTCTTCCATTTCAAGGCGTACTTCATGTACGGAAGATCTGCATTTCATGCTTTGCAGTTAAAATTTTATCCAGAGATGCTTACTAGTGTCTTACATGCAGTAGCACGCTTGCTTTGTTTGCCCCTATGGTGTGCATTTATGAGTAATTTTTCTGTTATGTTTTTCTTTTTAATGCAAGTATTAAAGTTTTTTCCTCTGAGAAAGAATCCATGATCTGAATGATATTTGATTTCAGTATAAAGTAGTAATTCTGTTGGACAAGGAGTTCTGAATTTGAAAACTGTTGTATTTTTAGAGCTGAGTGCATTGTAACAAGACAGAAGTTTTCAATAGTGTTTTGTAGCTAAATTGTGTGATTTTTGCCACTTGTATTGTTCAGTCTCTAATGCTTATGTCCATTTAGATGTAGTTGTTTTTCCTATAGTGCAATGGATAAGCAATATAAATGAGGACCAAATGCATATGTATGGAATATATATGGACAAATTAACTGTGGTGTAGAAATTAAAGTGCTTATTAAATATTATTTTTCTCTTGCAGACTAATTTTAATGTGGCGGTTTTAAATGTTGGTGCCCCTGCAGCTGGAATGAATGCCGCAGTGAGAGCTGCAGTGAGAGTTGGCATAACTGAAGGCCATAAAATGTTTGCTGTCATTGATGGATTTGAAGGTTTTTCTAGAGGGAAGGTCAGTATTATGTATGTGGATTGCATAGTAGTATGTGCCCCATCCCACACCACCACCTTTCTTGATATTCTTAGAAGGTAAGTTCTGTCATAACTGTTGTGGGAACTGATTCTGGAAATTCTTATATTTCATAAAGATATATAAAAACCAAATTGTAACTATTTCTCAAATACTCAAGAGTACAGATTTATTTATCTTAAGTATTGCTAATCATATTCTGCAGAGCTACAAAATAAGTTCAGATGAATTCTGCCTTCAAATTTTGGTCTGTGTTTAGCATACAGTAAGTTTTCCGCAGAATAACAGAAGAATTGCTGAATCTGTGTGATGAGTTGTTGTGTCTGTGTTCCTTTGCTATAAGAAACTTTGCAGTGGTGTTTGTTGAGAGAAGAAACTTGTCCTTCTCTCCTGAGGTGACTTAGATTCTTCTGGTCCCCTTTTTTAAATTTTAAGCATCAGTTGGTATACTGAGGAGAAACTGGATATGTTCCAGAACTAACTTCAAAGAGCTAGTTTTAGATTTTTGTGTTTCACATTCAGTAGGAGAGGATGTGAACGTAGGATTGTGGTATGAAACATGGAGGCAGGGTTCATCATGATATGGAGGAATAAAGAATAAATGGAATGGAAAGGAATTGGTAAAAATTCAAGATAAATAAAGGTAACCTCTTGGGACTGTTTTCTTTCATTTTTGGTGTTGTCTGTGCCCAAGAACTTTATCAGCAGGCTTACTTAAAGTAGTACCTGGTGTTTGCTGCATGTCAAGAGAAGGAATTGGATAAATACTTATTAAAATTTTCTTTTTTACTTTTATTCAAAGATAAAGGAAATCAGCTGGGGAGATGTTGGAGGCTGGACTGGTCAAGGCGGATCAATTCTTGGTACAAAACGGTAACGTCCATGTTTTGCCAGTTAATATGATGAGTTCTAGTATTTTATACAACCAGTGTATGATTCCATGCTCTTTTCCTTCCACAGATTGTTTTAAGTCCTCATTTTACTTTTTTAAAAATCTTTTCATTTCAACTTGGATGTCTTCATAGTACTGTACCAGCTCTGAAGACAGAATGAATATGGGAGTCGGGACCTCAACTTAAAAATTTCCTGGGTTCCTTACACTTAAAGGGATTGCAGATTTGTAATTTCTTTACAGTAAACGTGATTCCTTACTGGTTTTCAGGAAGAATTATTTGTATGGATAAATATGTAAAAGGAGAAGTATTGCATTGCCTGCTCAGTTTACTGTTTCAGCTTAGTAATTAGTTCTTATTGCAGCATAGTCTGTAAATTGTTTTTATTTTGCTTTTGGTTTAATCGTTTTTAGTACTCTTCCTGCAAAATATTTGGAGAAGATTGCTGACCAGATGCGCACTAACAACATTAACGCCCTTATGGTTATTGGTGGATTTGAGGTACACAGAAATGTCTAATTATGTCTAAGTAGAGTAGAATTCCTAACAAAAGAAATAGACCCCTTTAATGTTTACCCAGTCTATATCCAAAATGCATTTGGATATAAAAATATTTGATGCGCGACATAAGTAGTGTTTAGGCTGTCAATCACTGATTCTGTGGAAAGTTGACATTCAAGACAGTGACTAGTAAGTGCAAAATGGGATGTGCTGAGTGGGTAAATGTGAGTTAGTGTGATTATCATAGCATTTCTGTAGTAAAAAAAAAAATTAATGACTTCAGTAGTGCAAGTTTCAGTCTACACTGTATCAGAACTTAGAACATATTTCCAGAAGTTCTTGATCTTTAGTAGTAATTACACTGTGCTCCCTTATTTAAATCACTCTTTCTCACATAGGGCATTTCAAAATCTGTAATTGATCTAAAGAAGTATTCTCTTTTTTTTCCATATTTCATGTTTATTTCATTTTAACAAAACAAATTTTTTGAGATCTTGATTCAGGAAAGTATTTTGCCAGCTCTTCTCAGAGAAGAACATGCTTAATGCTTCTTGATAAGGAATAAATTGGCCATTTTTTCCAACCAGTTAGGCATGGCCTTAGTTCAGGAATATTAAGATTTTAACTGACAAGTAACAGTACCTGAAGTTTGCAGTATGTTTATGGTGTACAAAGCACTTTGTTATGTGTATATTATATATTCCCTTTAAAACAAATGTTTCATTTATTGTTTGTTTTCAAATGTATACCTGTTTTTAATGCTTTCTTTTTTTGTGTACATGTTAGACTTTAGTGGTTTGTTAATGCTTTGACTTGCTGAAGTGTGCTGTGGTAGAAATGGCTCCCCTTGTGGCCCTTTCCATTTTATCACTCCAACTTTGCCCTTATTTTATTCATCCTAATTTTTCACCCAATGCCTGTGCCCAACAGGCGTACCTCGGACTTCTGGAATTGTCAGCTGCCCGAGAAAAATATGACGAATTCTGTGTCCCCATGGTTATGGTTCCTGCAACTGTATCCAACAATGTACCGGGTTCAGATTTCAGCATTGGTGCAGATACTGCTCTGAACACTATTACTGATGTAAGTCTACTCTGGTGTGTGCGCTTACTAACAAAGCAGTTCTGGCTAAAGCTGACTAAATTGGTTAGAACTGGATATTTTTGTAGCCCAGAACTTTGGAAATGTAACCTGGAAAATGATACAGTTACTTGATATAGCCACATTCATTATACCTAGTTGAAAAAGAAAAGGCTTACAATCCCAAATGCTTTCATTAGGTTTTCTCTGAAACTGCGATGAGCTGTGAATTTGTAAACTGCAAAATAGGATGACATATATCTATTGTATGTGGAAGAAGGAAACCTGAAGCTAAGACTTGATGATCATTTGATGCACTGTAGAGAAAAAAAAATCCCTATTACATGTAAAGTGTAGGTATACTGAGCTGTAAAAAATGCTGAGCAAATATTGCTCTGTTCAGAAAGAGGTCCTTGTTTAGGTATGTAACATCTTTATTTCTCTAATAGAGAATGTAAGATCCATATGTCTCTAATAAGAGGAATTACATGTATTCTACTAATTAACAGATTTAACAAAAATTAATTGAGACATATTATGAAGTATTTTTTAAAAAATAAAATCCAGTAATACAAAGCAAACTAAAAATGGATTGATTAATACTAAACACAGTTGGATAGAAAGAGCATTGTCAAACACCACACAAATGAAGTTGTCAGGCATGTACATTTACAGTTCATATTGAATCACTTAGGAGGCATTAATCTGTCATACCTCTATGGAGAAGAGCCATTCTGCTTCTATATAGTCTGACATAATTTTGCCTGCGAAACAATGTTGGTAACATTACACTTCTTTCAATGTTTTTTTTTCTTCTCAGCATAATCTGTGGACACATGTACTGCAGATACAGTTACACAGTTTCTATAGGAAAGACCTAATAAAGCATTTGTCTTCAAAACTTCATTTACATTTTCATTTATGAAGAAGAAACAGAATTATTTCATAACTTGCTTATTGAATTACAATGAATTACCAAATTATATTACAACTTCCACTACATCATTTTGTTTCCAGCCATGTTGGAGCCAGAGTGTAGAAGTTTTTTGCTGATTGTACATTTTGAGCTACATTTCAAAAAGTGAAAAAGATCAAGCATGGTGCTCATGTAAAATGGGAAAAGACTTTCAAGTTACTTTTTTAAAATGAAATGTCAGCTCTTTTATCACTTAGATGTCTTTGAAGATTTAAATCATATTAATTTCAAAAATTTGAAGGATTCCTGAAATGCTGTCAACTTCAAGAGCACTAACATAATTTTCACTTGTTTTGTTTTTGCTTTTTACTATGCCAACATAAATATTTTTATCTTCAGCAAAATAAACCCCTTAGGAAATTTCAGTTTCCTTAACTATTGCTTTGAACAAGACTGTAAGCTAACTAAAATTTATCTTGAACATATTATTTATAGACAACTTAGTTTAGAAATGTTCATGTTTCCAGTTCTGGTAAATAAAAATATCTCTCCAAAAAAATTGGTCACAAATTAAGGTGAGTAAAATGATAGTGCATAACACCTACTTTTCTTCTTTTCTTTTCTTCTTAAGCTTTGTTTACCTAACTGGCTTCTTTTTATAGGTTATTCTATGTAGAGTGAGGTTTATCATAGTTAGTCAGTCTTTCTGTCGATGTTGTGTTTTGCTTTATACTTAGGCTTCTAGATATCATCCACCTTCATTAGGTAATAAAATGTCCATGTTTTCAATGCAGTAGTTGAAAAGTTTTCAAACTGATAGTTTTTTACTAATAGCTTTTGTCTTATTTTTGCATTTTATTTTGCCTAGGTTTTTCTCTGAAATAAATATGAAATGAAATAGCTTTGCAAGGTTTAGATTCAATCCTATGGAAGATTAAATTTCGTTCTTTTCTTGGGGGGTAAGGAACAGACTTCTGTGTTGGAGAAACATTTTGTGTTGGTGCCTTTTCAGTTTTCAGCTCTGATTGTTTCGACATGATTTAGTAAAACTGATACTGAAAAATGTATCCTTTCATCCCTGTGTTGTATGTTCAGATCAGGTTCAGTAGGGATGATGCCCCCTATTAAACGTGACTGATAGACTCAATACAAGTCATACAATTGATTGTGTTAAATGAAAGCAGTGAATGGACATAGATGACCATTCTATCTAGCTAATAGGACTTTTATTCCTGTTGCCACTATTAGGTGAATAAATGCATCAGAGTTTTCAGTGCTCTTAGATTAGAACCTCTTATGAACACCAAAATGTCATCACACTTAATTTTTCTGTGGTATTGTTCTTTTATGTTCTTGACAACTTTTAGTAAGGTAAGTACGTTTCTGTTGGGTAATGAGGCCTTGTTAGTGTTTCACATTACTATGTCATTATTATTACTATTACATGTCAATGTTAGGTTGTTTGAAACTTGTCAAGGCATGTAAATGGTAACTTGAGACATTTGCAGATAAAATGTTTAAGATGCTGCATTTAAAAAGAAGAAAACAATAAGAACAGACAAACAGATACATGACTTTTGAATGAGAGATTAGGCCGGAGTGTGCTTTTCCCCAAGTCATAGATAGTGGATGGCACATTTCTCAATAATTAGAATTTAGATTCTATAACAGATTCTATGACGCTCTTGAAATGCTCAATTTTTCATTTTTTGTTTTGAAATACAGGCTTGTAGTCTGTTGAATAGTAGAATTTGGTTTGTCTCTTGAAGTGTTTTAGATTTATCTTATCCTGTATTTTTCACTTCAGTTTACAAAATATTTCTGAAAGCAATTGTCAATGAAAACTCCACAACATAAAATACCTGGGGAAAGCTCAAGGTTTCTGTACCTGAAAAGCGTATGCTTAAAGCTTGCCTATTTAGATGTACAAATTGAATTGTTTAGAATTGCAGGACAAGAACATGAACTTGTGATTTTCTGTGAAAAGAAGCATCAGTAAAATAACTACCATAATAAAAATACCTATACTCTCAACTTCATGTTGCTAATCCAGTGAAATGAATATTATTTCAGATAGCAGACCTCTGCAATGTGACAAAGGATTGTTACATTTTTTCCTACATAACTATAAAGGGTAGACATTTCTTTTTAAATGAAAGTTGGATTACTTAATATTGAACAAAAAGAGGCATTAGCAATACATTTTTCAGGTGCAACTAAAAAGCAGAAACTACTCTGTTTAAGCAGAATGAATAAAAAGTTAGACTCTTTCAGCTGCAGAACATGGAAAGAGAATGGAAAGGATGAAAATTTAATTTGCAAAACAAGCCTTCTGATGAGCTAGAGGAAACTGATGGAATGAGGAATAAACCAGAACAAGGTATGGAAGAATATTAATTTGATGTAGGAGATCTAGAAGTGAATAGGGAAATGAAAAGAAAAGGTATCAGCTAGATATGAAGACAAATAAAACCTGAAAAAGAAAGATGCTTAAACTCTCTATAATGTGTTTGTTTGAGCATCTGCCTTTTCCTTTTATCAAAGAGAAGGGGATACAGATTGATCAATTGGTTTTGTGAGAAAAAAGAATAGCAAACACAAGAAAATGCTTCCTCACTGAGAAGCAGATAAAACTAGAGTTAGTTTGCCTTAATGCAGTCTCCTGTACCCTCCCAGTGCTGGGGCTAGCATATGTGGCTCCACATTAGTCTGAAAGAGGAAGCTGAAGATTAGCCTGGCCAAGCTAGCTAACAAATTAAGTCATCATTGACTTCAGTCCTAGCAACAGCTGGATGTGGAGCTAGGGCAGTAAATCCATACCTTTTGGTGACCATTTGCATTTAGATTAACATAAAGTTAACAAAACACAGTCTTTACTTGGCAGGATGTATTTTTATAAAGCGTCCTTGGTTATGGCATTGCCCTTTTTAATAACACAAATATAATTAAAGTGTATGAAATGGTTAAACCATTTTATTAACATAGTACAGTATCCATATATGATCTTAATGTAGTACTTATTTAAAAATAATTGTAAAGCAGCTATTAAAACCACCAATCACTTATTTAACCTTTATAATTTTTAAATGTCCCTTTATTGAAAGCGTTTTAATGTTTTGTTGAAGAGATGCAAAGATGTTGCGTATAATCATCTAATGCTCATGCTTGGTGAAGGTACAGTCTTTGGATATGTTTGCTGAAATCACTTGCATCAAATAAAATGGCAATATTTAATGCAAGTAAAACATATCTTAACTGCGTTTTAACTTATCATAAATGCAGACTAACCAATTGTGTTAGTTACCACTCTAAATCTCCCTTCAACTTGGTTTCTCAAAAGTCTCAATATTAACCTTTGTAGAGAAACTAATGTTTTGCAGATCTCCAGGAAGCCATGTGGTTTCTACTGAACTGCTGTGACTCAGTATATGTCTTTACTTTTCAAATAAAAAGTCAAAGCAGCCTGACTGAGCTGTGTTGGGCTAGGCAAGTATTGAAGTTTTCTCAGTGAAGTCTCATCCACTCAAAAGAAAAAAAAGAAAAAAAAAAGAAAAAAAAATCCATTTGTTGCTCTTCTGGCTATACTGCTTCTCAGAGCTACAGGCCTGAGAGTGCCGTCTTTTAGACTGTATTTCAGACTTAAACTGGAAATGCATCCTAGCACTGAGGTTAACTGAAAGTTGTACTTATAAAATACATGAGTAGAGATAGACAGAGAGACAGTCAGTTTGCAGTTATGCACCAACTGCCCTGTGTCCTGTCCTGTCCTCTCACTGAACAGGATCTGCTTTATCTAGGAAAAAAATCTAGAGAGCAGAGCTCTTGCAGGTGAATTTTTTTTCCCATGACTTTCTCCTAAGTTACCACTTAAATCAGTCACATATACGTATATACGTATATACATATATACGTATATACATATATACATATATACATATATGGGGATAGCTTCATAGCTAGCTAGTAATTTGATCTGCAATGTTTTGCTTCTCTGAACTTGAGAAATAGAGAACATGAGACTTCTGTGGACATCAGTTCTTTCTAGGATAAAGAGATTAGGAAAAATATAACATAATATATAATCAGGCTTTCTTGTGGAGAGTCGTTACATAGGCAATTTGAAAAAATGCCACACATCATGACAGATGCTGATTAGTTTTGATTAGGAAGAATTGGAATAATGTAACTAAAAATATATGTTTACTGACTTAAAACAGCTGCGCAATCTTAACCTTTAAGTATTGTTTTGACATCTGTTAGGAACGCCTAATCCTTTTTGCATTATGATATGTTTTGTAGTGTTTGGAATCTTCCCAAGGACCTACAACTGCTTTTCAAAGAATCTTTGTACTTGCAAATTTTATTAACTCATCCATGTACACATGTTCCTGGATTTTTCTGGGCCTATATCCAGTCTATGTGCAGAGAGGCAGATATGTGATGTTGACAGAATCTTGGAAGGCATAGGCAAAACTTTTTCTTCTTTCTTGGTGGAAATAGATGTGTCTTGACTTTATAGGATAACATGATTTGTTTTTTTTAAAAAAAAAAGCAGCTTTCTTTAAGTATTTCCTTTTAGTGGTAGGTTTTTTACTAGTTAACTTTCTAAACTCCTTAACATGTATCTAATTCTTTTCTCTAAGTGGTTTCTTGTGGAATTATTTCCAGTCTACCTTTATGCTGTCTTTTTCTTCCCAACTGCTGCAAACCTCTATGCTGTGCACACTTCATGTTTGCTCTGCATTAACTTGCACTAATCTCTGCATTCCTTCAAAGAGCATTGTGCCAATGCAACCCCAGTGCACTGTTGCGGTATGTACAGGATATTGCCCCCCAGTAATGTCACCAACTGTATTTACTTGGGCCAGTGGACAGCCAAATTTACCGTCACATGCAAGGAGTCATTAGCAGAGTAATCCAAAGACAAGGAATGCATCACTCATACTTGTACCACTGCTTCAGGCGTATGAAAGTTGTCTGCAGCTACACGAGGCACGTTCCCGCTTTGAGGAGTTTTGCGTACCTATCTGTGTGTTGCCTGCTACTATTAGCAACAATGTGCCAGGCACAGACTTTAGCATTGGTGCTGACACTGCCTTGAATGCTATTGTGGAGGTAAGATTGCGTATCTTTTAAAACTTGAGATCATAAAATGCATAAGATGAGGATACCTAAAGACCTGGAAATGTTTGGTTTTCTAAAATAATTCCTTTACTGTGCTTTTTTATGTTTTATAGTTAAGAAGTTTTCCAAGACTGGTTAAAGATTAGCCTAATAAAATTCAATTATGTGAGATGTTTAACTCTTGGGGACTCTGTTTTGTTATCCAAGACTGCTGCATTAGTGCTTAGGAAATTTATTTTGAGAATAAAATATTTTGCCTGCTTTTAGGTTTTTTTGTTTGTTTTATGTAGCTCCTCAGAATTACTTTGTTGAAGGAAGAAAGCATGTGTTTTATAAATAAATGCCACATTTGTTGCATGGGCTGAATATGACCGAGCTCAGTGCTGTAGAGCGTTTTAAGTACATGGTTAACACTAAACACATGAATAATCCCATAGGCTGCATTAGGCTTAACTTACATTAAGTGCATATAAATGTGTGCGTAGTATAAGCAGTTAAGCCTGTCACTGATGCTAACTAAACAGTATGAGGCCATAACTTGCTATGAATGAGTTTTCCATTTCAGTCAGAACAATCAGTTTTCTAGTTTTAGTCTGCCATAGCTTTTCCCTTGGGTACAGCTGCTAAATGAAATCTTCTAAGTTCTTCTAAGTTCTACTATCCTATTGAGTGCTGTAGCCACAGCAGAGGGAACTGAACTGAGGACTAATGCAAACAAATGAGTAAACCTCTGAACAGCTCTGAGTTTTATCAAACCCCACATTATCAATCCATATAACTAATTATGAAGTAAATGGCCAAGAAAGTCAGAATACAGATCCAGGGATGTGAGAAATGCAGATTTGTTGTCCTTCTCTGACACAGTGTTATTTATTTATATAACATGAAAAAGCTCCAGCAGATAAAGAGCTGTGTCAGAATCTACTATGGCTTGGTCTCTGGGAGATGCAGTACAGCATCCCTGAGGTGAAGATGACCTGGGTGGGTCACCTGAAGGTGACTTAGTGTGGGTAAATTGTAGCAATATGTTCATAGGCAGGACATAGGTACTTGTACCACTCCATTAGCTGCTCCCCCCTTACGTACTTGTATAAGGCTAAGTCTGCTAATTGTAACTGATAGAACTTCTAACGGTGATGCACCTGTAAAAGTAAAAACACGATGGGAAAAAAATGATCATATATAGTGCTGCTTCCTCTTATTTCACTGTTTTTATTATTAATTTTAATGGCAATTTGTACAGCTTTGGGTAGTGCTGTCTGTAAAAAATAAAAATTGTTGTAGTTAATTATTTAATTTCACTATTCAATAATAATTCACTATTGAATTTCATTATGGTTAGGATGTTTAGTTTATGTATGCTAAAATAGAACACTGTTGATTTGGTGAATTTTCAGATACCAGATTTTTCATGTAGCTGGCTCAGTTCATATGAAAGCTCATCTAGCAACGGAATTCCAAAGAGTACTGCAGAAAGAGTCACCGGGCCTCCATGTTTAAAACTTCTGAAACCTGCATCAGGCATTTGAGCTTTGGCCTTTCTATGAATTAAGGATTCTTTAAAATCCATCTGTGCCATTTTTGTATTTGGCTATTTCTGTCACAGGCATTCTGAAAAAGCAAGAATAATAGAAATTTTCTACTATCTCTCTTGTACAGTCAAGCAGAAATCCTTCTAAGTAGATCTAAAGTTAGTAA
Organism: Mesitornis unicolor; assembly: GCF_000695765.1. Taxonomy (NCBI): domain Eukaryota; kingdom Metazoa; phylum Chordata; class Aves; order Mesitornithiformes; family Mesitornithidae; genus Mesitornis; species Mesitornis unicolor. Next base: position 39,071 of record NW_010182829.1, read on the forward strand.
TCCCCAAAGCAACTAATGATTTGCATCCTTGGTTGAGAAGCTTACAGCTTCTCAACAGGCAGAAAATTTCATTCTACTACTAGCAGCTGGAAAACCTTTTTAGAAATCTTGGCACTTACAGATCTTTTAAGTCTCTCAAAATGAAGGAAATTTTTGCATGGGTATTTATTTCTTCAGTGTCTAAAGCCAATATTTTTTTATGTCATAAGCTACACACGTAGTATCCATCCAGTTCCAGGCAGCTTCTTAAAAAATGAGTTAGAACTGGTTCAGTGCTGCATCTGCCACTATTAAAAGTAATGGGGATTTTAATAAATTTGTTACTGTTTACTATATGCTGATGCCAGTATTGTGCAAAAATTCTTGTGAAACTGCATCTGGAAGGGGAAAGTAAAGTGCTTGAGGACATTGTAAATTAACTTTTATTTCTCGTTTTTACTAAACAGAACTGGTGTAGGGACAGTATATCAGTTTCGTAAAATTCTTTTGGTCACCAAGTCTGGTATAACCTATTTATATATTTTTAAGACAAATAAGGTAATAGCATCTTTTTCTTTCTGTTATTTGCTTTCTGAAGGGAAGATACATTATCTGATGACTTTAAAATAATTTTGAAGGGTAGAAAACCTAATTCTAGGAAGTGAAAGTTTGTCAAATAGTTTTTTGAGTATTATTAAAACCTGGAGATGCACAGTAACCTAGTTCTAGGTTACTACTAGTACTACTACTACTAGTTCTACTTTTTCCTAAGTTTCTGTGTTTTCCTGAGTTTCCTAGGTCCTACCACACTGGAGATTTTTCTCTCTTATTTTCTTAGTCTTTTAGACAGCTCTAATAAATATTGGTATTATTTGGTGGCATGTAAGCAACAGATCTCTTTGTAGAGAACATTTCCTATGCTGGTGAGAATAAGATACCAGTGGAGGTTGCAGTCTTTTTATAGTAAGTATGTACCCATTAATTAAAAAATCAAAAACATTTCATAAAAAAGCTTCAGTAATGCTAGAAAGAATTTTATTTATGTGGATATTTTTATTGGAAAGTAAGCAGTAGGGCAATACATGCTCAGGATGTAAGTTTAAGAAACTGTAACTGCTAAGTGTGGTTGGGAATGTAGTGAATTTTAAAATCAGTACTAAGAAGGAATAAATTCTTCAGTGATTAATAGAATTAGAGCAATTAGAAACTTACTCATACCAGAGCTGATTAAAAAGCTCTTTTATATCTATTTGTATCTGTTAGAAAACTATCAGAACCTTTTAATTCCATGCAGAAACCAAAGCTGTTTTAGTATTTGCAGGAAGCAAATAAATAGGAGTTGATAGTAGCAAAACATTATTATTTTGACTGTAGTGTTCAAAGTGTGACTTATAGGAATGACTTTATTTGGTAACTGTTTGTAATTAAATGGGTTATGCTATCTTGGAATTTTTAAGGATGTATTTTTAGAAATTCTTTAAACTCTTCTACCATTGCATGACATGCATGACATACAGAAACACGGAAAATCAGTCTTTTTTAAATTTAAACTTACAATATCTTGTCTTTGATTAGACGTGTGATCGCATCAAACAGTCGGCTAGTGGTACCAAGCGTTGTGTGTTCATCATTGAGACCATGGGTGGTTATTGTGGTTATCTGGCTAATATGGGGGCCCTTGCAGCAGGAGCTGATGCAGCTTATATCTTCGAAGAACAGTTTGATATTCGAGAGCTCCAGGTATTCAGCATTAGAAATGTTTTCCTCATTTTTAAGTAGATCATAAAATTGCTGTACATGTGTAGCGTAATGTGTATATTTGAAGTGGATGGCTCATGTTACAAAAACCCCACGTATTTATATTGTATGTAAAGCTGTGCTTGTCAGTAGCACTTTCATATAATCCCAGTTCTTGTGTCATATTATACAAAGGAACATGTACAGTTATTCTTGGCATCAGATTCAGTCAACTGACAAAATTATTGTATTAGTCATTAAACACTACTAGGTGATTTGTTTCATTTTTATTCTTATTGAAATTCAACTTACATGTAAGTGAACAGACCTGGGCAGTTTTAAAAGAAAAACAAAATAGGGGGGAAAAAAAGATATACATTTTCCATTGTGTTAGATGGCTATTCATGTCAGGAGTTCCTCTGCACTCATTTCTCAGTGGACTGTACTCTTCATGTCATGCCTGGGAGCACCAGCACAGTATCCGTAACAGGACTTCTGCGAGCAATAGGAGTAAAGACAAGATACGATCTTTTGTGGCAGTTTCTGTATTTTTATGTATATTGACTTTATCCAACTTGGTATTATACCAGTACAGCATACAAAAAAAACAACACTCTGTTGCAGTTAAGATCAGTTATTTGTGATGCAGAGGAAGAAGTTCGTTTTAACCCAAGATGAATAGCGATACACAGTATATTATCTTGGATCTCAAAAAACCTTCTGGTTATTTGAATTTGCATACAATATTTGATGTGGAATACTTTACAGAAGTTCTCAGGATATGTAGGCTCATTAAAGTTTCAGAGTTCTGTATGGTTTGTTGAATATAGATTTGTTGTTTCTAGGCTAATGTGGAACACTTGACTGAAAAAATGAAAACCAGTATCCAGCGTGGTCTGGTTCTGAGGTAAGCAAAAGCAGTTTTAATAGATGGCATCAGTGATGCTGAGCACTTCCCGCTAAGTTGGCTGTTTGACCACTTGCGAAGACACTCTAGGTCTATATTCACTGATTATTCCTTTAGCATGATTTTTTTTACTAAAGCTGTAGCTACAGAAGGCAAGTCCAGGAGCTGTCTGGATGCTCAAGTCCAAAACTTACTTCTTTCTATGAAAATATACTTTGTCTACAATCTAATCTTTTATCCTGTTTTCAGTCTATTTTCTCATTGGCTTTGTCTTTTATTGTAGATTCTTTGTTAGTAAAGGTAGTGTGAAAACTGGCATACATGTGCACACACATAATATGACCTTTCCTATAAAAATCCTAGATTTTAGGAGATAACACAGAATAAAGTAGCTTTCAAAAATCAAAACATTTAAAATATGTTGATTAGCATGTTTTATATATAATGCTCTTATTTGGAGCATTTTTCAGTATACTGAATAGTGAAGGGCTGAGAAATGAATACCACAATAAATTGTATGAGGATATCAATATCCTTTGTTTGGCTTCTACTAGTTATAGACTAGGGCAAAAAAATATCCTACGTTTACAGTATTGGTAAGGAACAGCCTACAGTTCTATCCACTAGCCATGTTTTTATAAAAGGAAAAATGATGACACTGGATGTTGATTATTTTTTGTTTTAATGCAGTTTTTCCTCTGCATAATGAATTTGTCAGACCTAAAATGACATTTTTCACTACCATTTTTGATAATGGATTTCAAGTGACCTGCCAGTGATGTCAGTGTACTAAAAGTAATGCAGATTTCAAAATCATAGGTATGTTGCGTGGAAGTGAACATACATGATTAGATTAAAATTTCCAAGCCATGATTACTGGTATCAGAAAAATGGGAAAACATTTGTCATTCAGTAGCTGTAAAGACATCCACTACTTGATAGTAAATTTACTAACTGTGTCTGGCCTTAATTGTTACAGAAATGAGAACTGCAATGAGAACTACACAACTGACTTTATTTATCAGTTGTATTCTGAAGAAGGAAAAGGAGTGTTTGACTGTCGAAAAAATGTATTGGGCCACATGCAGCAGGTAAAAGTGACCTTAAAATTACAGACCAGCTTAACTCTGTATGACAAAGAGCATACGCTATTCAGCCATTTCAAGCAAGTCTGTGTTAGGATTGAAGAAAAAAAAAAAGTGTGTGGATTTTTGTTCGTAGGTAACTCAGAAGTTTTTGTTATATTATTTTGTTATTACATTTTATTGCAATTCCTCCTGAAAAATCTAGGGGAAAATAACACATTAGATTCTTAATTATTTTCATTTTCATTCTTCTCCTGTCTATATTAGTAAACAACTACATTTTTAAAAATAGACAATACAGCTGTCATTATTACTGTAATCCATCCTTAGAACACACTTATCTGCCCATCCATAACGTATCTGGCTTCTGAATCCTGGAAGATACGAGGTTTCATTAAGAAAATATGTGCAGATGGATTGTTCTTGTAAAAGAGACAGTAGCAAGCTACTGCTTGTGAGCTACCTTGCATCTCTGTCTCACTCTACTGCTTCTGAGTGGGCAAATAGTAAGTTTCTAATTTGGCTACACTAACCACCAAGACTGAGGTAGAGTAAAAAAATGCATGTAGAGCCAAATTTCTCAAGTAGTAGTTGTGAAACGACTGTCTTTCCTTTTAAGTCACTTCAAGTTGTATATACATATTCCCCTTATATATTTTTAGATTATTCAGCACTGAGGTTAGCACTTTCTGCATATAATCTAGCAAAGTTATTTTGAACGTCAAGGCCAGCATTAGTCAATCTGTTTGGAGCTATTTGGAACTACTTCACATATGATTTCATTCCCATCTGCTGCATTGAAAATGGACAGAAAAGTCAGACTTTATATAATATGGACAGAGGGTTTAAAAAAAACCCCAAACCACCACTTTTCTTCCCAGAACTATATAAAGGCTACCGTAATACTTGAAAAGAAAGCAACTAAAAAAAAAACAAACCACGATTACTAGTCTAGGAAGTCCCAGCACAGTTGTTTCATCCTAGTATTACATACACAGCATGAAGGCCTTCCTTGTTAGAGTGCTCTGCTGCCCAGGCTTCCTAGATCACAGAGTCAGCACTTGAATTTCTCAGGCTCCCTCTGACGCCTCTCCTTCAGCAGTTTCCTGGTTTCTATCTGGCTGAAAGCAGGCTGCCCTGTGGCAGCGTGATAGCTGGGCATGCTATGGGGGAAGTGAAAGAAAGGGAAACCAGGGCCCTCCATTTATCTGAGTGTTATTGATTCCAGTAAGTCTACAAGTGCTTAAGACAAATTTTTAATGTTTTTGCTTGATTTGTGTGGTGGGGTTTTTGGTTTCTTTGTTTTTTCTAAGTGGGGGAAATGGAAATAGGAGATAGAGCAGGCCATTAAGAGATGACTGAAAATAAAAACAAATACTGGTTTGATAACTAAACTAACCCACAGTTAAATTTTCACACAGGGTGGTGCACCTTCACCATTTGATAGAAACTTTGGAACAAAAATTTCTGCAAAAGCTATGCAGTGGATCTCCAAAAAACTGAAAGATACCTACCGAAAAGGTGCAGAAACATTTGGTGCTATCTTGTGTTACTGTCTTTGGTTAGCTGTTGGTATATAAGGCTGCTCTACTACACAAACATATGAAAGTATATTAGTTTGTGAGTCAGCATACTTATTTCCCTCTGGATTGTGTTTTTATTATTCAGTAGTGCCTTGCTGTGTTTCCTACTCTAAGACGATTTCACTTCAAGTGAGGTCAATTCAGATAGCTGTTTTCTTATCTTGCTAGTGTGATTGCAGTTTTTCATGCATGAAGGAATTGATGGTTATATAGTTACATCTGTTCTTCCTTTTTGTTTCATGGTGGCTACATGGGAGACAGAAGAAGGTAATATGTCTTCTTTGGGAATTTTTGTAAAGTATTTTTTACTAAAATCTAATTTAAAATTGGATGTTAAAATTCAGTCTTGTTGCTTAATTACACTATTTTCATTGCTAATCACCAAAGCTAAATTAAAAAAGTGAAGATCTCCTAACCCTATTAAAGTACTAATTGATGATTTGTAATTCATTACATTAAATATTCAGTAACTGGAATTAAGCTACTGTAAGCTCCCTGTTCAGTTTAATTACAGAAAAAAAGGGTATTTGCCCTTACAAGTGTGAATAAGAAAGATCCTGAATTACTTCGTTCTTTTTAGGAAAAGTATTTGCCAATACCGATGACTCAGTTTGTTTGCTGGGAATGCGTCGACGCAACCTTGTTTTCCAACCCGTGGCTGAGCTTAAGAATGAAACAGACTTTGTGTATGTATACGCTGCTTACATTTTAAACATCTCAACACAGGCTTTCTTTCACTACATCAAATGAACTTCTTCACAGTGCTGACACACAGCTTGCCAGCCATTTTATTCCACTCGCATCTTTGGCCTACGTTCAGCCAGTTATTCACTTTGATTGTTCACTTGTCTTTTCTAACAACTCCCTTTATGCTTGCTTTTCATCCTCCATATACTTGGAAGTCTCTTGTTATGAATTCTGGGACTCCACTGTCTTTTAAATACCTTTCTTATAATTGTCTTTGCTCTAATGCCTAAATTTACTTTTGATACAGTTTAGCAGGGCAGCACTTTTGTGCAGAGTTTGGTTTTAAGTTTGCCTATATAGAACATCTTCCAGTAAAATCTATTAATTCCTTCATTATTCTGTCCTTATTTCTCTGATTTTGGGTCAGTGTTTGCATCCCACCATAAATGTCAATATCTGATTCTATTTATAGGGAAGGCTGTTAGTGTTGTCAAGTGTTTGTCTTAGCCACTAAGTACATCACCTGCTGCTTTCTTTTCCATCCTACCCCTTACACAGACACAGGATTCCCAAGGAGCAATGGTGGCTGAAGCTGCGACCACTGATGAAAATCCTGGCCAAGTACAAGACCAGTTATGATGTTTCAGACTCGGGCCAGCTGGAGCATGTTGCTATGGTCAGCCCAAAGGAAGCAGAAACCGGAGCCATCTGAAAACATCATCTCTAGATTACTGTAATAGATGCACATTGTGAGTAACAATGCTTTAGAATCGTTACAGCTTTGTTTTGTAACATATAAATTATTGTACCAGCACTTTATGTGAAACAAGACATTCAGATGTCACACAGATTTTGTCCTGTATTTGTGTTACGTTTGAAACAAGCCCTAGCATCTAATGGATAATCACCATTTATTGATACTGCCCTTTAACAGTAAGTGCAACACTGTTCTATGCACTCTGTAAGTTACTCATCTACTGCACTTTGTTTCAAAGTACTTACACCCAAAAAGTAAGTGTAGGTGGCTAGCTTTGTGTTGAGTTACAGGATGTGCTTCATGTATCTGAAATGAAATAAAATACTGTTGCAAACATTTGAGTGACTTGTCAGAAATTGTATTCACCTGCTTCTGAACAATGAGGGGAGTAATGCTTCATGAAAGATTCTCTATATGCTCCAGTCACAGTAAAAAAGCAACTGCCCTTTTCCTTCCCTAACCGTGCAGGAAGCAGTCACAGCAGGGCAAGCTGGTTTTTTGTTGCTGCTTCAGGATTAGACTGGAACTCTGACTCCTTTCTCCTTAACAGGGATGATAAAATGTTTTGGGGGGGCAGGGGGAAGCTTTAAAAACTTGAGCTTCAGAAGGGTGTAATCTGGTCCTTGCTTGATGTTTCCTTTCTCTCAGCTTCTTCAAGTCTATTAAAAAAAACAGTGATGAGAGGGTAAAACTGATTTTTGAAATTAGGCTGACAAACACAGCCAAAAATGTTTCCTCATGTCAGCTTATCTGTTCACTAGACTTTGACAAAAAGTTAAATACTAAACCATGTCATATCAAAATATGACTGAATGTTGCCCAAATTGGCAAGCTAAGTTGAACTTAACATAGACTGTACATTGATTCATTCATGAGTGATTTGCCTACTACACTGCAATTCACTACAAACTTGGCTTGATGCAAGGCAGAATGTACTATCACAAAGCTCCTCTACCTGCAGGTGGCTTCTACAAAGGACTCTGGAATTACCACAACAAAAAATGCAATGTCAGTGTGAGACAATTCTTTATATACTCAGCAGAAGACAATTCCAAACAACCACCATTTAAAACTAGAGTTTTACATATACAAAAATATTTAATTTATATAGTATTCATATGTGATTGGAGGAGTCAGCCTTCAGTGAAATACTAAGGTCTGCCTTTGCCATACAGAGCAAATAATTCTTGCTTTCAAATACTGTATGGTTAGAAAATTTTTCACATAGTTATTGCAAGAGGAACAGCTTTTAACTGGTTTGTTGGACACTGCTAAAGGCAGCAGTGAACATTTACGTTAAGTTGAACTATAGCACAGTTAAAAGTTACTACCATAAAGTCACACAGATTGGCTTGTTTTGTATTAGCTTGTTAGCAGCAGCAATCATCGTTTGACCCATGAAGGATCTTTGGTGATATCTGCATTTTGTGGGCCAAGTACAGCTTGACCACGAGTGCTCTTCCCCACTGCAAGATACCTGCAAGAAAAAAAAAAACAACAAAAACAAACCAACAAATGAGAAGCTGCTGCTGCATTCAGTTATCCATGACTGTTACACAAGTTAAAAACATATTCCCATCTTTAGAAAAATTGCTGTTTGATACATACCCCTTTGTTTACTTTTACAGCACCTTTTTGGACATAGTGGTTTTCGCCAGTCATCACAACACAACAGTCTCCTAACACATAGCCCTTACTCACCTAGCCCCTTAAACTTGTCTCCTTCAGCTGTGGAATTCTGAAGTCTAAACTGGCATTCAGAACTCTAAAGAAGCACAAAATGTCAGGAGTCCAGAAGAACCAGCTGGTATGGCCAGGTGCTGGATGTCTGTACTCTTCTCCAGACAGTTTCTGGACCATTGAAAAGTAAAACTATCTCCCACAAACTCAGAATGTAGGAGGGAGCTACATCTGCTAAAATGCAGTAAAGCAGGATATAATTAACATCTCTCTTTCTAGGTTAGAAAAGCAAATACTGAAACTTGTACAAAAAGGCCAAGGCACGAAATCCAAGAACTTTATTATGACAGACTTCACAAACAGTTTTCTTCTTCAAATTACGTTTTTTGTTCTACTTTTCAAGTAAGCATTTTCCTAAATTGAACACACACTTACTTGTTTGATACATCAAGCAGGTTATCACTGTTGACAGCAAAAAGCTGTTCTCTGTGTGACTGCTTCATTTCATCTGAAATCCCATATAAGAAATTATCCATTCCTAGGAAAAAACAGAACCAAACCACACACTGCATTGGTGACTGGAATCTCTGTTACAATTTAGTGCATGAACGAGTGCAAACTAAGACAGGCACATGTGCTGGAAGAACAGAGACTACAATTGGGCCATTGTTCTGAGACAACATCGAACTGTAAACCAAATACCAAAGGTCAGAACTGGGTAAACCAATTTTCTAAGGTAATAAGTTTCCTATTTAGGAAAAAAAAAAAATCATGTTCTATTCTAGCAAGTGATTTAGTTTGTCAACAATCTAAATGTAATGGTGGTCCAGAAAACTTAAAACACATTCATTCTACAGAGTTTCAGTACCTTCTAACAATGTTTTAGCCAGACTGCATTTCAAGAAGCTTCTGTTTTTATTGTGGTTTATAACAACAAACTCTCAAAATTTCCCATCAGTTGCCATACACATTCAACACAAGGTTTTGATCACCTTTTTGTGCTACACACAAACCTGCATAGAAATGCTTTAATGCTTTTGCTGGCATACCTGCGTACAGTATTTTAATATTAGTATTAAAATTAATATTATAGGTCCATGAACAACCAGAGAACTCCAATAATCATAGAAAAGCTTTCTGTCATGCAAATAATCATGGGGTGGGGAGGGGGGGGAAGTGGTTTGGGATGACATCAGTCCAACCTCCCGCCCAAAGCAGAGCTGACTGAAGTTTCATAAGGATGTTCAACTCCTTATGCAGGGCCCAACAATCCAAAGAGCAGTGGTGTGAAGGGACAGGGATTTCTCTCTGCAGCAGCTTCCAGGCCAATTGAACAAAGTTCTTCTGTTCAGTGTTTCATTACATTTGCCACAGCTCTGTTAAGATGCATGTTCAAGTATCAAAGACTGTAAATCATTACCCTCACAAACACTGATATTCCACATGTATCCACTTCACTTACATATGCACCTTACATTGATTACTTTTATTTTTAGTTGCCTAGACTAGAACCAAGTTCCATCAGCTGAATGTCAGCTTCATTTTGTTTTCTTGTTCAATAACCTAGCATTAAAACAAGTACATATTAAAATAATGCTAATTTTAACCTTGTAATTCCTTTATGTATAGGAATGTATTGTAACTTAGCAAGTTTTGGATTGAAACTAAACTGAGAATGGGGGTGGGAGGAAAAAGCGAGGACAGCAAATGTATGAGCAAAGTGAACAGATGTGAAGATACTACCAGCCAAGATTAAGTATGCAGAGATGTAAAGAAGATAACACCTTCCACCGTAGCAGACAGACTTTCATGCTTTAATTTCTTGAAAAAACATATGCACAAAAGGTTAGACATTCATAGTCAATACGTGTACTTGTGTCAGGAAAATAATCCTCCAACTTTTTTTGAATCAGAAGACCAGTATTCCACTTTATCTGCTTGCATTTAATTCCCTTCCCAAGTCTAAAACTGTTTCTTTAATCTACCTCCATCTGCATTCACCTGACAGCAAGGAGCAGTATGAACATGGAAACTTTAGCAGAGAGACTGAACACGTGGTATTTCTGAAAGAAACAAGAACTGACTGCTTCACTGAAAGCGCAGTGGTCTGTCTGCTGCTGACAACAAATTTTATCATACAATAAAAAAATAAATATTGGCAGTGCTAGAGCTAAGGAGAATATACCTTTATCTGAAGGAGCTATTGGTGCATCTACAGCAGCAAATACTGCCAGCTTAGCTTCATCGATATCTTCCTGTGTGAATTCTCCAGACTTGGCCCATTCAACTGCTTTCTCAAATGTCTTCAAGGTGGCTAACGAATTTGGGTCTCTTAGAAGTAGACAAAAAAAACCCAACAAAGTAAAATTAATTACTTCCGTCTTACAAAATTAAATACTGTAATTGCTTTGTAGTTTACTATGCATCATACAAAAATACATATGTGGGGATTAAACCACATGATGAACTTGTGGCTTTTTGGGTGGTTTTTTTGTTGTTATTGTTCTTTGGGTTTGTTGTTGGTTTTTTTTAAACAAAAAGGTTTTGTGGATTTTTTTTTCCCCCCAGAAGAAATAAGTCTTATAACCCAGCCACATTTTGAATTTTAGATACAAGTTCAGTTGCCTAAAAGTAGCTGCAAGACTGTGTGCAGAGAACCGGTATTAAAAAAAGATCTTAAACCAGCACTGTTAACAATGCACTATTAATTTGCTGCAACAGCTTAGTAAGCATAACTGCCATTAATATCAGTAGTAATACTTATGATATACCGTATCTTCTCCAAGTTGTGTTTCCTGCTACACTTGTTCCTACTCTCTGCAAAACAGGTACAACAGGTTGACAGCTACTGAAACTCTAACCGGGACAGGTCCTACCATGTTGAAGCTTCCCAGACAGGCAACGCTGCTCAGATTTTAGCTAAGAATCCCAACCAAGTACTGTGCTGGACTACCTTTGGTCTAGGAAAATGATTTAAGCCAAGACTCTCCAACCACATGACATTTTTAGTGGTGACTGTAACTAGCCTTTAATCACAGAATCACAGAATTACTGAAGCTGGAAAAGACCTCTGAGATCATCAAGTCCAGCCTACGATACTATATGATACCATATATACTATATATACCTCCAGGTCAAATTTCATCTGTAAGTGCTTTGGTAACACCAGTGCAAAGTAACTGTTCTGGATTGGAAAAGAAGAGGAAAATAAAAGAAAAAAAGCAACCTTAGCTCATCACCAGCACTACTTTCTACTGAATCTCTGGTAATTCCAGCCACAGCCACCAAAGGAAGCTGCGTTTTTTCAAACCCAGGACCTTCGGTAACAACATGATTCTACTTCCTGGTCTCAAATTAAGAATAGTCCTGACTTTGCTTTTTTAGGGCCTCTTAAACCCAGAAGAAACAAATGAAAGCCAGTTTTACATAAATCTGGTACCGAGACAGTAAACATCTAAGTACAGCTGCAACAATGGCTGCTACCAGCAGAGAGAAGTTAGGCTTTCCCCAAGGACAGAAACCAGAGAAAGCAAGGAGTGGTTTATTAACAAATCTAATATACCTTAAGCAACTAATCTTAATATCATCAACACTGAATCACTTTCTTGTGATATGGCATTCTTTTTATTTCCCTTGATCTTGAAAGAGAGCTCAAACTAAAGTCAAAAAAGATACATTTAAGTGCAGACAGTGGTCCCCTCCAATGTGAATCGGAAAGAACCTACTGTTACCTGTAGGAGTAGAAGGTGAATATGCCATTGTGACTAAGCTTAGCACCTCCACCGTAAGCTCCTCCTTTCTCTCTGACTTCTCTATGTAGGAATTTAGCTGTCATCAACCGTGCAAGAATTCGAAGGCTGTATATGAGAGAAATATCACCAGCAAAGGTGTTAAATGAACTGGACAACAGCAATATTCTCAACTTCCTCTAAAGCTCACAGAGATCCCTATATGCAATGCATTGCTGCTTGTACTCTACAGCAGCAACGATAACAATACTCAGTATTTAATAATAGCTGGATAATGTGACATTATTATACAGTGGCACTGCTTTGACTATTTCAGTTTATTTTGCAGTAATGAAATGCAAAAGCAGCCTCCTAAACTTTGTTATGTGCAATAGGACTGCCAACTCAGACATATCCAAGTAAGTAGGGCTGTTTATTCCAAAGTTAGGAAACAGTAGCCCCTCAATACTTAATCTCAGCATTTACTAAAACACAGCATTTCTGGACCTTTTTGTGACAAATGCACTGCAAAGCACTTCCCATTGACACTCCATATTCTGTGGTCAGCCTCAGATTTTCCATTTCCTTCTATGCTCTGCAATATACATAGAAGCTCCCTGCTGATCCTGTTTCTCACCTTGCATAGTCTGAAGCTCTGTAGGGAACTGTTCGAATGCATTCCCCAACATAGTTCACTGGGAAAGGAAGTACAAAATGGGTCTTCATTGGGCATGGCTTGAAAGTAGGATCCTAAGACAAAAAATGCATTATTGTCACAGTTAGCAGAGACGAGACAATTCACCCATTTGAGAACTCTGGCTTTTTTGATAATCATGAAGTTCTGCCAGACGTACAGACACTCAAAGGCTAAAGCTGTCACGAGACCTATGCTGCAACCACCGACATTTCACTTGTGCCTGTTATTAGCAATCCAGTACATAGAACTGCCTTGGGAAACTAAAGTACGTGGACACTGTACATCAGCCACCCATCCTTGTACACCGGCTTCTCAATTGTGCAAGCCTTGCATTGTTACCAAAGAGTTTTGACTGGCATGCTTCCCTGCCACGTATTTAACTTGGATTGAAACAAGCGTTCATAACTCCCCACTTCTATGTCCATATAAGTACAGGGTCACCACCACCATATTTCAATCCACTGACTCAATTTTAGATATTGAAGCCAGATTCAGAAACTGAAACCCACAAAAAAATGCTAACTATTTATGAAAGCAGCAGCTACATTAATTTCTGCTCAAACATCTCCTGCAGTAAACTTGATTCTTCCTTACACCCTCACTTCAAAACTTCAAAACTTCCAGTCCTCTTCACGGCTCCAGGCCTCTGCAGCACTCGCTTCTTTGCCTCTTTCACACAAACACCTACTTGTGTGCTTACTTAAGCGTAAGCAGAGCCTTACACGGCTCCAGCAGCTTTTACAACCCCATTTCAATACTCGCAAGCCTTTCTTAACTTCAGGGACCGCTTCCCAGCCCCTCACACATCTCTGGCCAGTTGGGCCAAGCGCACCAGCGCATACATCACTGGTCAGCAAGCAAAAGCTTGGGCTGAGCTCTCCCCGCTGCCTTCTGAAAAGAGAACTCGGGGTATGCAAAGCTGTTTTTTCTCTCCTGTAGCCAAGCAAATTTTAATTTTTACCTTAACTGTCGCTGATGCTCTTCTGTCAAGTGTCATTCACAGTCAGATTCATTGAGGGAGGAAAGGAAGGAAAGTAAGGGACTAACTGGGCGTGACACCACACGAGTCTGGTTTTGAAACCAGGATAAAAACAAAGTAAGCATTGCTTGCAGGATGCAGCACAAGCAGGTATTTGCACATGCCCGTGAGTGTGAAGTTAGCTAAATGACCTTCAAGAGCCAGAACCAAAAAGAATGCCATAGAAGGATGAAGAAGTTTGATTGCTAGTTTGAAGAAACAATCCAGTCAGATGGTGGAAATGAAGGGCACTTTATGTTTCAGTGGTGTGCTTCTAAAGAGTAAGAGCAACTGTAACAGCTAAAGATGGAACATTAGCATCAGTAACTGCCCTGTAATACCAATATCCCCATACACACATACATATATATGCGTACATATATCCCCAATATAATGTACTTACATTAACTAGTTTCCTTGTGATCTGCAAACCAGTCAGCATTTCGCTTCCCAAGGGTTTGACTTCTGAAGATTTCTAGGAGAGACCCAGCCCTCATTAAATATGATTAGACCAAGAATACTACAAATGCATCCCCTACCCTTCAAACCTCTTTGAAACCACCATCGGATTGTGTCTTCACAAATATAAGCAAGCAACTCCGTTACTTCTTTAAATTTGAATTTCTAAGCAAATGCCAAATAAATTTCCTTTCAAGAGTAATTTGCCACTGAAATACACCAAGACATAGATGAAACAAGGCCCAGAAAGTTTCAGACTATCATTTCCATCACAGGTAGGGAACTGGGAGCTTATTCCAGTCTCGTGAGAAATTAAGATAGATCTGCACATTGACAGAGCAGATCCTTTGTCAACTCTACTGAGCCAGGCATATTTTATGCCAAATGTCCTGAACATCCAGATTACAAAACGAATTCCTACACAGCTGAGGAACTGCACGTCATGCCCTATTTCATTTTGGCCAACAATTCAAGTACAACTTGGCTAAAAAAGAAATTGCAGTTTTATTTGAGAGAGAGGAAGAATCCTTTTTCCACATCCCACGCAAAAGCAGTAACTTCAGGGTAAGGTTTGACACCTGATCTACAGGATTACCATAGTCTGTTTTATTAAGGTGAAGACAGCCTCTGTGGCAAAACAGAGCTGACTCTTGCAAATTTATTTGGATATCTTTGTACAGACATGGTATCCAAGCTCAAATGATCTCCTGATTGCACACTGGCCTTTACACAAGATCTAACCCAACTGTATTTGATGCCCTGGTCACAAATGAAGTAACTTCTTACCTCAATCACATGGGGACGAACAGGTTTTCTCTCTTTTTTACTTCTAGCTATGCCCTTTATAAATTTCTCTACTTCTTTAGATGCTTCTGGTATCTGCTGAGGTGCTGCATTCACTGAACATCTGAAAAATACATATCGAGTTTTAAAATAAGTTTTTGTGTTTTCAGACAGTCTTTTATAATTTGCACTACTTTGTCTTCCTAAGCAGTTTCTATTAAACCATCAGAATGTTAGATCTGTGGTCACTGATAATCATTACAACATACTCAAAATCCAGCATTTGATGTCACTGTCCAATTGCTTTTCTTTTGCTTGCTTAAATACACCTTCAGCCCTAAACTTTAGCAGTAGCTGTCAAACCACTGCTGTGCACAGGACAAGACTACATCTGTTTTGCAAAGTATAAATGCCTCACAAAGACACTAATGCCATCTGTATTCTCTTTACAGGCAGCTCTACCATGGTTTTGAACAGTATGGATATTTTTGTAGTTTTGTTCATCCTTTCATGCTCTGCAAAACAGAACTTTGCAACTTATGTCACTTCAAATGGACCTGGTTCTGGAACTAATGTGTCTGACACTAAATACCCTACAGTAGCCTCTTACTT
Source organism: Mesitornis unicolor (assembly GCF_000695765.1). NCBI lineage: Eukaryota > Metazoa > Chordata > Aves > Mesitornithiformes > Mesitornithidae > Mesitornis > Mesitornis unicolor. Next base: position 54,783 of record NW_010182829.1, read on the forward strand.
TTTCCAAAAAATGTGTAAAGCAGATTTCAGAATGTCGCTATTTTCCTTTTAGAACAAAAAAATAAAAACTAAACTGCATTCTACTGTTACAGTACAATATCAGAGTGCTCAGGAGACAAATACTGTTAATGAAGGGGAAAAAAAAAAAAAAGGCAGAATTTTGAGCTTTTCTGTGAAATCCCACAGGCCATTTACATGCTCTCGGTACAACCCTTACATAAGGAATTTCCTGTAACTTTCACATATCTGTTAAAAAATGAACAAAATGAACCACAGTTACCACTTTTTACGCAAGAAGAATTTAAACTAATAACATTTTTGTAGTTTGTAGACCTCCCATCTCACAGAGCCCCAGTACTCTATGAAGCACACTGATAGGTGCACATTCACAGGCTGTGGCTTCTCTTTAACCAAAATGCCCCCTTTCTTTGTTAGCTGGAACTCACCTGATGTTGTCACTGTTTAATAAGTACTTCTTAATGCGTGGCAGTTTGCGTAGGATTGGTTTAATATCAGACATTTCTGCTATTCTCTTCATCAACTTCACCTGTGCAGGAAGGCAGAAAGACCACAGATTAAGCCAATAGAAAGAATTAGAAAAAAACAAGCACTGTAATTCCAAAGTCAAGGATTATGCGCCTCGCTGAAGGATGCCATCATTTTCACCTGGTCCATCCCACTGAACATTTCCTGCAGTTCTCCAGAAGGCGTAAGGTTTTTGCTGGCTCTAATAGAGGCATAGAGATGCCCACAATCTGGAATCCCATTTGACAGCTCCTGGGCAGTCTTCTTAACCAGCACTCTGAAATGTTCTTCCTCCTCAAATCGGGGGCTGAAAAAAGAGTAAAAGCATCTCACTCTGTCTCAGGCAAAAGCATACCAATGGCATTTATAATACCGAATCATTCATCATTTCAAGATAAACAGAGCTCTTAAGATAGTTGGCTCTCCATTTTATTCCCTATAGAGTCATGCAAATGATGGAATACTTAGGTTCAGAAACTGGGAGCCACTTAAAGATAGTTATAAAAAGAAATCCCAAAGTAGGAGCTAAGAAGATAATGATTGGGGGAAGAGGGAAAAAGAAACTTCATGCAAAACCACAAACTAACAAAGGAAACCCAATGTACTGTACTTGTTAAATATTTCACTCCATAAATGCATCATGTCTGGCAGATTTCTATCCAAGCATAGAGATGAAAACAGCACACCCTGAAGGAAAAAAGAAAAACAAACCACAAAAAAAGGCCTCATTCACACAAGACAAAGCAATGGCCTGAGAAATGCACAGTAACTTTTTACGAAAGTGATGCAATGATGCCAACCCAATGCTACACATCACACAACCACTTTAATGCAGGCTATGCTAACAAAATCAGATCAGACATGAAATGTGATTGTTCTTCGCACAAAGCAAGCCTGTCAATGCCTCCTTCTCAACAGTAAGTAGCAGTTCAGAAACAGAATTTCTTATTTTTCACATAAAGTAAAACTGCTCTGGGGATGCATCTTTCTGCAAAGGAGTCCCTCTAATTCAACTCCAGGACTCATGGGGAGCAGACCACAGCAGCAAACCACAGAAAGTCTGAAAAAAATCTTAGAGATTTCTAGGACTGTTATAGTCAATATTAACATCTAATGATCCTGCAAACATACCACGTTTCTGAACCACTTTAACAGTGACATGCACAAACACCAATCTCTATGTATACGCTATATCCTTTGTTTTCCAAAATATTTTGCAGCGCTCAAAAACATGGTGACAGATGCTAGTGAAACACTGTCTTAAAATGGAAAATCACCCCTTAAAACAAAATTCTAATTTATGGGAACTGTAAAAATCTTTATCTTATGCTAAAAGGCACGAGTCATTTTATACACCAAGTTCTTAATGTACATTAGCCGACCCTCTCCCTGGAAACCCTGGCTGACCCTTAACTACAGAGCAGTTATTGCAAGTGCAACATCTTGACATTTATGATTAATTTACCTGTTCATACACATCTAGGTGTGAATCATCTGGAATGATATGTGGGCTGACAGACATCCCACCTGTTTTTAGTTCTATTTTCTGGGCTTGTTCCCTGTAATCAAGGGCTCCACATCCCATCCTGTGAAAAACAAGAGATTTATTTATTTTCAGGATCCAGGATCCACGTGTCATTTGCAAAGCAGACTGTTCAGGCCAATACTAATTTAGCAAATGAACATTCTGGAGTATTACCAAGCAAACATAATACTTCACACCTTATAAAAGCTTCACACCAAGCTTTTCAATTAAAGCATCCTGTTAATTTAGAATGGTGTATTAAAAAGTGTGCTTTCTGTACAGGCTTGCTACCAACATCCATATGGAACTAGAGTAATAGCATCACATAAGCTGTTATCATTAATAAAAAGAGCAGATTCCTCCTGGCCAAGGTGTCCTATTCTGCCCTGTGCCACTCTTTC
>NW_010182829.1:57264-72254 GCF_000695765.1 Mesitornis unicolor
TCAGTGTTTCCGTGACCGCCTAGTGTTGATGCTGGGGAACAAGGCCATGCAAAGACTGATGGAGAAGGGAAAAGGAGTTGGCAGCTCTGTGGGGAAGAGGGAAGATCATTGTTTCTGCAGGACACCAACTTCTCTGTATTTCCTTTCTATGAGAACAAATGCTGAGTTTATCAAAAGCAGTATCATTTCAGTAAGCTGTATTACAAACCCACTGCTTCAGCTCCTAAGAAAAGTAAAGCTCTCACTTTGTAATGACGTTGCAGAAGAGCGGCACGTATGGTTTCAGCTCCTCGGGAAGCGTGTTCAAGCTGGAAACAGCTCTGAAATAAACCACCCCGTTGGTTGGCTGAGCACAATACTGGACAGGAATTTCATCAGCTAGGGATAAAAAAAAAGCAAAGAACAACAAACAGCTTCCTACTATAAACACACAACAGCAATACAATTTCTTACAAGATCTTCCTATTAAGAGGTATTTTCTGTTGGCACTTGAGAGCCACTTCTTGTTTAAACTTTGCACATTGCACTGAATGCTGGACTGAGGGGGTTTTATTCTCTGTCCATAGTTAGGTAACAGATACCTGAACAACTTGAAGAGAATTCTGTTGACAGAGGTCGCATTTTAGAGGTAACATTCAAATAAAGGAATAGTAATTTGTTTCTGAACAAATCAAGTTGTTTTTGTCCCTTATTTTTTGCCTCCATCACCTCAAAATTTGAGGAAGGCAGGTTCCTGCAGTGTACCTTCTCTCTAAGCTAGGGCATTAGAAAATACACATCAGAATTGTCACAAAACCAGATCACTTTCATATCAAAATTATACAGTACCTGACACTTACTGGCAATTTTTTGCAGGAATGTGTCTGTTAGAAACATACTACAGAGCAGTATTACCTGGAAGATTTTGACAGAACTGAAATAAAATTGAGATCTACAATTTCTTGTTTCCTCTCAATCCATGAAGTAGCCACTGGCAAAGCAGGCAGAGAGCTGCACTGAAGTTATGAAGAATGGCAATTATATTTTTTCTGTACATCACATTCTGTAAAAACCAGGTAGGGAGGGAGAGCAGTAAGGAAGCCTCGCTGCACGAGCTGCCAGGAGTGCTGCACCCTGGATAAGTCTTTGGAAAGCAGGGAGATTGCTCAAGAGCAGCAGAGTGTGCCACCCAGAGACTTCTCTGACTGCAGGGCAGGGCAAGCAGTGAGTAAGCAGGTGGCAAGGAGCTCCCATCAGGAGCAGACCTTGGGTAGGGAGGTGGCTGCTTGGCAGCTGAGAACAGCCCCACATCACCCCTCAGAGGCAATGGCAAGCAGCATCTGCAGATCCACTGCAAACTGTCACTGCATAGGTAGTGGTCTATAGGAAAATGACCATAACTATGGACGAACAAAGCAGATGAGTTTTGTAAAGGGCATAAAAGAGAAACAGCTGGGCAAGCAGCTAGATAACAACCCAACAGTGTCACCTTTTCGAGGACAAAACAGTGGTTGCACCCACCTGTGAGTGTTGTCTCCAGCACGGTGAATGGGATTTTGGGCTCGATGTCAGACACTTTTAGAGCTGGCAGACAAGATGTATCCTGAGGTTTGCTTTGAAGAGCAATTAATTCCAAACCTGGTAAGGAAAGCAGAATACCAATTTGTCATTTTCAGCTGTTAGCAAAAGTGCTGTTAAAACCTACTGAGGCAGCACAGATCAAAAAACACAACAGCATGAAGTTTAGCATTTTCTATCAACAGCTCTTTGAAATGTTTTACTGAAACAAATTCTGCAGATTATCACAACAGTGAACAGAACACTGTATCTTCGTAAATTCTCTCTCCAATCCCCCCTTCTCATCCTGTTTACAGTAACATGCAATTTAAACCCTGAAGAAGTGCCATCTGCCAGCCTGTTGTGTCACCCATCACTGCAAACGGCAACCCAGACCTTGCAGGTAAGATGCTCCTTTCTAAGCCACTGCCTCCGGTTCTTCCTCAAGTGCTCTGTCAGTAAATTGATGCACCTAAATTGTTGTGTTTGATTTTACATTTTAGCTTCTTTCATATTCTAGCTGGTCACCTCCAAGTACTCTCCCATTTACCTACGTATGTAGAAAGCGTCATCTCATTTCCTGCTCCTTTATCCCCCACCTAGTACCAAAGATTCAGCGGTTTTTAAGCAGTTACTGAAATAAAAATATGAAAAAGCATGTTAACCTTTTTCAAAGATTTGGGTTTTTTCTTCTTCAGAAAGAGCATTGACTTTTTTTTCCAGCTTCTTTGCTTCCATTTTTGCTTGTTTATCATGGTAGTCTTCATCTGGACTCATTGACAGAGTCAATCTATGTGAATTATCCTGCAGAAATATATCCAAAAACAAAGCACTATGAATTCTAAGGGGAACTTCTTCCTGTTTTGCCTCAGATCATTGCTTCATCAGCAGTAGATAAAAACAGTCTGTGCATATTATCAAAAGTATCACAAAGAGGCAATTCAAACTCTCTATTTCATACAAAAGAGTCTGCTACAGGGGTGGGGAAAAGAGGCATCTTACCACAAGAACAAGCACGAACAACCTTCTGTGAAATTTTAGTACAGTCACAACAGCCCACAGCACTCATGAGCTTAATTAAATCAAGGTTAAACGACTGTACATAACGCTATAGAGAACCACACCACAAGTTTTATCTGGAGAATGTTCTAAGATGGAGAATCTGGTTAAAGGCAGGAGGGTTTCACTAAACATCTCTTTCAACCTGCCCAAGCTTGAGTGCACAGAGATCCCATATGATGCAAAACGTGCATGCCTTATCCTGCTCAGAAATGCTTTACATCAGTCTCGCTGCCAGAGAACTCCATGCATTGTGCAAGTGTCACAACTGCTTTTGAATTTCACTTCGTTTACACCAGACTGTGGAATTTTAATAACGAAATTACTCAAGCAGCTTCCATTTTATATAATACTGGGAAGACTATTCAAAGATAGTGACCTAAAAAATTGACCATTTCAAACAGCAACATCTGTCACTGACAGACACTGCCAATAATTTGGGACAATGTAATCTGTTTTATGAGTTTATTTCCCCGTGCTTATATGGGAAAACTGATTGACTCCAGAGCTGGAGACGGAAACACAACATTATCCAGGCATAGTAAAATGGACGGGATGTACAGCATTCTCTCCCTCGCTCCTAGTTTCCCTGCTTAATTAATCTCCAGACACAATGTATAACAGTTCATAAACTTCTGATATAAAAACGTCCAGCTCTCCCCATTACTTCCTACTGAGCCACGCTTTTGCCTCAGCCTCCTCAGCATAACTGCACAGTAAAGGACACTCAAAAATACTGCAACTACAAAAGCCAAAACCTTAACAGTTCACTACTATGTTCTAGACAATAATAACGCCATTAGGAAAACAGATCTTAATTGATGCCACTGTCTCTGCTTGCCTTTGAGTATACAACAACCAGTACTTACTCACTTAAATCAGTTACCCATCAGTTACCTGTAGTAGATCTGCCCTTCAAAACAACTTGAACAATTAGGGGGAAAAAAAAAAACCCCCGAACAAAACCAAAACCCCACCACCACCAAAAAATCCCCCAAAACCAATCCAAAATACTCTTTTGCACTGCTACCACTGGGTATTTTCTTTCTGGCATTAGGTAATTCAGGGCTTCAGAACTCTTTAATGTTATAATTCTTCACTGTTGTTAATTCTTCAAGAACTCCAGCAGAACATATGGAGAGGAAAAGAAGAAAAAGAGCAGAAAGCAATGAGCACTTCAGACAGCAAGTTCAGTGAACTGCAGAGCACCAGAACAACCTTACTTATAACCAAAGTCTTTTCATGGAAAAAGGGATGTATCTTGCTTTGCCAATACTAAGGAAAACATAACCAGGTCTACAATTCTCTGTTCACATCTGAGCTTCTCGTTAGGAAACACCCACATACTCTTCTACAGCGTCAAACATCAGAATTCAGTAAAACATTAGTATTTTATCAGTGTTCCAGTATGTGTGTTTCCAAATGTCCAATCAGATTATTTTTCCTATGTTTAAAAGTTTTCACTTCAACCATTAAAAATTAACACGCTTCATTCAAAAGCGATGCTGTTCATCTATACCTAAAAATAGACAGTATGGTTTAAAAAGTTAGCCTTTTATTTAATTTTAAATAAAAAAATCTGAGTTAAAAATTAATATTGCTGCTGTTTTTCCATAAGTTTTCCTACCTTAAAATACATTTTAACTTTTTCCTGAAGAAATGTGGGTTTTTCTTTAAGGCACTGCCTGAATCGAGAGACTTTGTCTGCAATCTTGAGAAGCTCCACTGGATCCCCATCTTGATTCCAGCAGGAGGCTATATACTGAATGGAAAAGAATAATTAGGTAAGCAAGACAATCCATTCGCACTTCTGTAACTGTCAGGATCTGTGTTCCAAAACCACCTTATCCCTTATATTTGAATAGCAGACATATAATGAGTAGTTGCAATATATTTGGATGGGGAAAAATTTAAAAAAGCTGAAATCTTCATCCAAATTAAAGAACTATTCCATCATCATCAGTCTCCTGCTTTTTCCATTCTCTCCTCTATTTTTATGATACCAAATGATCTTTTCTTTTGCTCACTTTTCAGGTTTTTTTCTCTCTTTTTTTTTTTTCATAGATGTGTATATACTTATTCTGGAAGTTTATTGTAATATTCTTTCCTCCCTCCCATTTAAAATTAATTTTTCAGTCCAAGAAAGGAAGAAAAAAGAAACAGGAAGTAGAGACAAAGTAGTACATAACTATTACAGTCCACCTATTTATTTTATCAGTTAGATGAAATTATTTATAATAAGGTAACTCAACAATGTAACATAGATGGGACTTTGGAGAAAGAAGATAAATAACAAGAAATATCCACAGGATTTCTTTTGGAAATATTTTTATTCTAGCTTTATGCTCTAGTTTGAGATTATTAAATTTGCTCAAGTCTGTTCCTCAGCGATCTGTACTGGGACCAGTACTGTTCAGTACCACTATTACTGACAGACAGTGGGCTGGACTAGATGATCTTTAAAGGTCCCTTCCAATCCAAACCATTCTACGATTACTTTAGTCACAACTAGGTCCCTTTCAGACCCCTTTCAAGGTCAACATCTAAAACACGACCTTAGGGAAACAAACTGAAATATAACCAAACTCTACCGGAGTCTTAACACCAAATGCTGCACGACTGGTCTTTAAAAGCAAGAATTGTTTAAGAGTTTTCTGTTCTAGTATTAAATCCTAACAGTTGAATCAACTTCAGGACTCAAGAATATTGAAAATTAAAGTACGTGCATAAACATTTCACACACAATTACTCACACAATCTGAAGGCATGTCAGAAAGTACTGGCAATCAAAATGAGGCACATTTTGCCAGATCACGACAGAAAATTAAATATCCACAATTAGTCTGTTTCGCTGTATGGCAATCTGATTTGAAACAGCTTTTGGTTGTGCTCTCCCGTTTACAAGTCTGTTAATCCAGGGCTCTGCTTATTTACCTAACATTGTACGCCAGAGCAATAAACTCATGCTAAAGAAGATACAACACTTGAGAGACAGAAAGCAAAAAAGCTGCAAAGCAACTAAAGTTGATGCAGAGCAGAAAAAAACCAGAGGACACAAGTGGCAGCAGGAGGCCTCCGTTTCCAAACTGACTGCAAATACTGCTGCTAACTTGTTTCAAAATTTAGGACAACTTGCAGACTTCTCAAAGACACCACATTTTGCTGTGGAAAATGTTTTCCATAACAGCTTTAGTATTAAAATTTTAAGTCAAGAATTTAATTAGTATAAATTTTCACTTGTGAATCTTGAAGTTAAATTACAGCAGTACAATGTCAAATTCTACACAAAAATACAGTCCTTCTATTTGACTTTTAAAAATACGCAGGCATCTGGCCAAAATATACAGTTCCAAGAGCCAGCATGGTATGCTTCTCCTACAGAACTAATCAGTGCTACTGCAACCAAAGCTACTTTTCAGGCAAAGATAACAGGCTCACTGCCTGATTAAGTCATACAGTGTGGAGTGCAGTGACTGAAGGCTACTGAAAAGAGGGAAGAGAGATGCACATGAGATGACAAAGGAAAAGTCCTGAAGTGAAAAGCTTTACATATCAAGGGCCTACAAAATGACCCCGTACTTTGTAAGTATGTAGATAGTAGGTTTCTTATCCATCTCTAAACAAGAACACCACACACTGTCACAGATACAAACTTACAGATGTCAGGGCAAGCCCAAAACTTGTAGACTGATGCTTCAGCTGGATTTCAATTTTGTGAAGTAGAGCTTCAATTCTATCTTCCTCAAATCCTTTCCTTTGGGAAGGGGTGATGAGAGAAGGAAATCGTATCTATTAACATGAATCACTTTAAGTGAAGTTATGAAAACTCATTATTACATTGATAAAGGAAGCATTACAACATAACATCTTCCACACTGAACTAAAAGTTGATATGAAATAATCTTATTGTGCTGTGCAATTTAGTGAAACTGCACTAATACCATTAAACTCCTGAAGGTTATGCTGATGAACATACTACAACAGAGGAAGTGGCAGATACAAGTTTTAAGAGTATTGAACACTATTGCTGCTTCTTTGATGCTTTTATTTTAATGGAACTAATTTTAAAGGCATGTTATTACTTATATGTCTGTATTATTATATAACCATATATTATGATATTACTTAAGTGTAAGTGACTGTACAAAAGAACTGTCTTTTTAAAAATTCAGTATTACTCACGCAATAACTTCATCAATGGTTCTCACAATTATCTGCTTCACAGTATCAATGTCTCTTTCAGCAATACCCTGCAGTCCCACACTGAAATAAGCTTCTCTTGTTGAGCCATTGAACCTAGAATAAAGTATCTTCAACTCAGGACAAGTACTAGAAATTAAGCATGAAACCTGCCAGCAAAGGCACAAAAAGGGGAAAAACACCCATCACTTCTACATACACATACAGAGGATTTTAAAAGCTATATAGAAAGAAAAATAATTACCAAAGAGGCAAGAAATGGAACTTAAAAGCATAGTTTGTTCAATTTCAGTCGTAGTAGTGCACTGTTCAGAAAACATACAGCATGTGATATTAGAGAAAAAAAAAGCAGTTACAGAAGAAAAGCTGGTCTTTTCTGTTCACCTTCCCATTCACCTGTGAGTACTTTCAGGTAAAGAAGACTTTAAAGGTAAAAATTTTAGCTGCCTGTAATGCCAAACACATACATTCTACTTAAGCAGGCAAGTGGAATGGTACTTCTAATTTTGTACTTTTAAAGCAGCATTTATAAAGTAAGTGGCAAAGGTGAAGTATTCTGTGTTTGTTGCAATTATTTTCAATGATACTTAATAAAAAAAAAAAAGAAAGATAATTTTGTCCACGCTGTCAGGTAAGACTAACCATAAGGCTCATATTTAGAAAGACAAATTGACACTTGCAGAAATATGACACACCTACCAGTTCGAACCAAAGCCAACAAAGAAAAAGCAACAGGTGCTCATCAACCCTAAATACTCACTATTCCCTGTCTAAAAACCACAGAAGGAATTAAATGGCAGACTCAGGTGTTGAATTCTGGAATACTGATCTCTGGACTCAAACTTACACTTCTAGATTGATTCATCAGCACAGTCACTAAGGCAAATTAACTTCACTGCATGGTTCAATACCATATTAATTGAGTCAACCTAGAAAAAGCTCAGCAGACAAAATATACAAGAAATGAATCACTACTTCAATGTCTAAAGACTTGATTTCTACTGCCACGCCCTGTGATACTGAGACGTCTACAGGGCGCTGGCATACATGACACAGGACTCACAGGAAACGCATGACTTTTACATAGACAGCTCAAGCCAGGCAGAGTACACTGAGGCACTGAAATCACAGATGACTGTATTAAGGTTTCCCACACAAACACTTGAGACAGCCAGTGGAGACAAAGGCATGAATTTTGTCATCCTCAAGACTAAAAATCAGTCAGATGAATCATGCCTCAAGAGTGTTTGTTTCTTTCAGCTGATAATAAAAGCAAACTACAGTAAGCAGCTGAGCCTGCAGTTAGGTGAAGACAATCCACCCACCCTCAGTCTGCAGCACAGAGCGAGCCCAGAGGACTCGCTGCAAAAGCTACAGTTTGAGTAAGCAAGTGTTGGCAAAAATGTCCCCTTGTACAGAGGCGATGGCAAGTTTGTGCACCTGACTGCACAAAACCACTTTTGTGCCAAACCTACCTACTACTAAAACACAGAATTAAAGCAAAAAGCAAAGGTAACACAATACAGAAGAGCTAGCAAACTAAGTAATATTAAATGGCCAAGATGAAAACCCCGAGTAAATTAGGGCAGTAAGGGTATACCACATTTTTATCAACCCATTTTTCTTGTTTACAAGCTTTAAACAGTACAACTTTGTTTTAACTAACATAGCTTCAATTGATCAGGCAAAAAATACATTTGAGAATGCTTTATAGTTCATCAGTATAAACTCTTAAAACATTTAAACATTAAAATAAGATTATTTTGGCATAAACTGTCTGTATAAGAAATTACTTCACTCAACTTAATAGTGGTTTGTAACTTTCCTAATATTGCTTATAGCGATGAAATGTAAATTGCAACACTTACCCAACATCAGGAGAAAAATCTGTACCAACCCCAGACTCAATTAAGGCTTTGTAAAAAGGTGAATTCGGCCCATCAACCAACAGTGAAGACAACAGGCTCAGAGTGAACGTTTCAAAAGTGTCTGTAATACTGAAAAAAGTAAGTTCATGAAAAATATCAAGCTATGATTATGTGACACCCAGCATCAATGAGTTCATTTCAGAAGAATTACTTCTATAAAACAATGTAGAGGGAGCAAGGGAGAAATAATTGTCAGTTATGACCACTGCACCAAACCTTAGAACTAAGAGTTCTGCATCTTTCAGTTATTGTAACTAGCAATAAAGCACGTTTTATTAGGCTGAAAGGGAAGATAAATTTAGTAGGAGGGTCATACAGAAAGGCTTGAACATAGCAGAAAACTGAAAGACAGGAAGCCAGTGTTCCCAAAAGTCTAACACACTGAACAGTTCTGCAAGGTAACAGCTGATCTTCCTTATGTCTATCTGCTAAAAAAAAACCAAAGGAAAAATTTTACTTAGTAATTAAACTTTCATTTACTAAAGGAAGATTTGTCTAGCTTTCCCATGGCACTATTCAACTTAACAATGACAATTATGAAAAGGGACTGGGGGACATAAAATACGACTGCATCTTGCTTTAAGTTCTAAAATGAGCCTCTAATTCAGAATTTCACTTTGATGCACTTACTCTGTCAACAAGTAGCTGATGCTGACAGTTGTCTGCTTGGAAGAATCAGCAGCAAATGAGTCTAAGCCACACGTTACACTGTGTTCTCTCTGTAGAGTATTGCAAATATGTTAGATGCAGACTAATCCCAGAACAAAAGTTACAAATAAAAACATAACTGCTTGCATCTTCATAGCATCTTCCTTCCAAAGGTCTCAAATAATTTTTACAGATATTCTTGACCAAGTTCAATATTCATGACTAAATACACAAACACAGAGTATCTTGAAGAAATATGAGTGGTACCTCAATTTTTACAAGTGAAGACTAGCAAAGAGGATCAAGAAAATCTGGCCATAATTAATACTCTGAGCTGAAATGCCTATGCCTCTGGACAAGCCAGGGAGGAAAAAGGGGAATGGAGAGGGAGAGAATGGAAAAAGTTGTTGTTGACACCAGTGTTTGGAAGTTTAGGTTCCATCAGAGTGCCTATTTCCTGACGCTAAGTACCAGCATCTCTATCAGTAGCACTAAATGCTTTCCATTAATAAATGCTTCACAGTGCTCCAAATGCTGAGGGACTTCAAAAGTGGAAATACGAAAAAAACAATTGCATGCAATTACTACACTACTGAAACTCAAAACTGAAGGCAATTTTTTCCCTGCTGTAGCCAAAACAAAAAATATTTCAGTTCATTTACACAAACACATTTATAAAAAAATCCCAAAAAAACCTCCAGCGGGGTGCGCTACAATGTTAAGCTGTTACATTCAGTTTCTGCAACTCCAAGGTTGGATGTGCATTGTTGCTTTTTATTTGTTTCATTTTAATTTTCTTATTTACTTACAGGCTTTTCCCAAAGTTTCTGTTTCGGGATGTCAGTATTTGATTCAATTCTTTCAAATTTTATCAGTGCTTCCTCATGTATTTGTTTCAAATGTTGCTCCAGTGGAAAATTACCATAAGTGAAAAATCTGCATTTCAAATGAAAGACTAGGATTAAGCATCAAATTTTCCATCAAATTCACAGTAATAGCTTCTATTGTATTCTGAATTTCAAATGTTTTCCAGTGATTCAGTCATATCTAGAATGGAACATGCTTTGTAAGGCCCCTAGGTTAAAGATCCACCAGTTTGCTACATACATAAAACTCAAAAATCTCCTAGTAAAATTCCACATTTTTCTGTATCAGAGGAGAGAGAAAAAAATCTAGAATTCATTTAGTTGCAGCAATATACAGTGTTCCAAGAAAAAAATATTAATAATTGAAGCCAAAATCCCAGTGCTTTAAAGTATCAGAAGACAAAATTCTTATGGTGCTCAAACACCATGTATAAAATACAATGAACTATGTCTCAAGTGATCTATGAAACACGGCTGCGTTCTGCAGGTCAGTCTACCAAGCACATTCCCATACCTACAAGAAACAGTGCTGACTTCCACTGGATTAAGCATGAGCATGAGGTATGTCTCAGGTAAATGTTATTCCCCAAATAAAATCTAAACACAGGTACAATACAGTACTGGAGATGGTGAGAAAAACAAAGGACAGTAAATTCACTATCATGACACAAGCTGGTATTCTGTAAGTGACTGAATCAGCCTAACAGATTGATCACAAAATTGGTACAGAAGAAACGATACTATAGATTTCCCTCCATATCACCTTCAAATTTTTAAGTAAGCTGACTTTTAGGTGAAAGACCTTATTAATACCAACAGAATTAGCATCTGACTCAACCATATACACTATATAGAATCTGAAACAGTAATGTGTGATTCAGGAGCAAATGAAAAGCCATTCACCTGTAACTCCTTTCTGTAACTTTTAATCTGGGTTGACTTCAAGAAGGATAGGAATCCTTAGACTCATCTGTGCTATTTGTATTTTAACTCCCTAACATTACCACCAAATACTCATTAGTGTGTTCTATTTCCCCTCAACCTGTATCAGTTCAAGGTGAAACATCTGTGAACAAAAATACCCAAAACCTTAATCACCAAGCAAGGAGATGGTAATCAGCCATCTCGCTTTCAGCAGCCCCTGCCTCCAATGTACCCTTCACTTCTCTCCCTAGAGCAAATTCCTTGCCTCAGTGCTCCCCTTCAGTGCTGTTTCCATGTTAAAGTAAACACTGTGTTCCTGGTTTTCCCCTCACAAAAATATAAACACACTGCTAACACACTATATAACTCAGTAAATTACTCACAAATTTCAGATACCTGGAATTGCTTGGATGATAGTGCGTAGCATGGAACTGTTTAAGCTGCTCCCATGTAAGATCAGGAATACATAATGGATCTCCACCAGATACTACACCATAAGTGTGATCAGGAAGGATTTTATTCTGCACATGCTGTGCAAATATCCTCTCATTATCTGTCTTAAGACAAAAACACCACATTTCAGTAAAGGTTATCAAAGCACATTTTAAAAATAATAAGTGCTCGTAAGACCTCAGAGCTCTAACTTACACAAGAACTCCTCCTCACACAAGCGTTTTGTTCTGTAGTACCATGTACTTTTATAAAACTAGCTACGTTATCCTATAAATTTAATGAAAATTCTACAATAAAATTAACTAACAAGGTTCTCTTTTATGTAAGCAAACCTTGAACAGGCTAACTTTAAGAATAACCTAATAAAAAATTGCTGACTTTACTTAGGACTTGAATTTCACAAAGGAGGAATGGAATTCTCTGGTGCAATAATGCCACTGATAAACTGCAACTTAAAAGCACTCCACCATCTGCAAGATCTTAAAACACAAATTCACAAAACTTACAAATGCCCCTTTCATTTCATTAAAAACAACTCCTTTGAAGACTAGAGGTGTCTGAGGATCAGTTGGGTTCTCATGCTCTAACCTCCAACCTTCTTGCCTGAAAAATTTATATAACAGAAAGTGTTGAGAGTTTGAAGTTTTTGGTTTTGTTTCATATTGAAATTTTTTTTTTTTTAATTTAATGTTTGCATACATCTCAAGCTGTCCACATCTTACCAGAAATCTAGTTGCCGCAAACATGGAAAGAAAGCCGCATCCAAGTATACTGAGAGGAGATTCTGAAAATCCTTAGGATTTTGTGTTGAAAATGGATACAGTGTGTAATCACTAGCTGGGTATAAATAAACATAAAAAGATCAGGATTTTAGATAGTCTGAGTTGCATCTTGCCTTAATTTATTTTTAATCTCTCCTCTATATAAGTAACTGGAAGAAACTTAATAAAAAATACATCTTTTTCCCAAGGAATACACAGAAGTTTAATGCTGCAACTATTCTGCCATGAAAACTTTGCTTTTGCCAAATATATAACTAAGTAAATGCACTGTTGTATACTAGCAAGATTCAGCTCTACCAGGACTTTAAAACTGCCAAAATTAACATGATCTGTTTTGTTGCATTGCCTTCTTAGTTTTTAATCTCTCACTTAAAACATTCACACTTAATAATAATGGCTCTCCAACGGGAAATTAAGGAGAGCCAACAAACAGCCTTGCTGCAGTAATACCTCATGCATTATAAGTGATAATAGTTACTTCGGGCTCACCTGTGAATGCATTCATGAAAGTGGACAGTGACCTGTTTAACATTTTAAAGAACGGATCTCTGCAGGGATACTTTTGAGAACCGCATAGCACAGTATGCTCGAGGATATGCGGGACCCCAGTGCTGTCCATCGGAGTGGTTCGGAACTGTACACTGCAAGACAGGGAGCACAGAGAGGAACAGTTATTTGTCAGGAGAAGTTCACCCACCTCCTATCTGCAGCTGAGATTTATGAGAACATTATCACTGTCTAGAAACTGACTCAGCATACAGCAGGATGCAGTTCTTGAGCTCTTAAGACTCGAGTGCTCAGCCACCTCTTCTAGAGGGGGTACAACCTCTGAAGCTGGGACAGAAGTTTTCAGCACATAACTAAACACATTTCTTTTTTAACCCATCAGAAAGCTCAGAAAAAAATTTCTTGGAAGGTTATGGTAAAAAGAACTGTTTTAACCCTTGCAACTATAAGGCAATTTATTGGAAAGTCCAGTTTTCGGCTCACCAATACAGAAGAGATGATAAAAAATTTGAAGTACTTTAGTGCAGAGCCACAAAGACAGTCAGAGGCTGGAGCAGATTCCCTGTGAAAACAGGCTGAGGAAATCTGGCTTATTTAGCCTGAGGAAGGAAAGGCATCCAGGAGACCGAAAAGCTGCCTTCCAATACCTACAACAAGGTTATGATGAAGACAGGTTCTTTGCATAGATATGCATGATGGAAAGACAAGAGACAATGTTAATAAATTGAAGCAAGGGAGGTTCCAAATTGATATTAAAGAAAAAAAAACCACACCACCATACAGATAGTCAATCACTGAGAACAGGTTGCCCAGAGAGATTGTAGAATCTCCAGCTTTGGAAATTTTCACCTGGATAAACATCTAGGAGCCTCAACTGAATTAAGTGCTGACCCTGTTTTGAGCAGCAGGTTGAACAACAGGCCTCATGACAGATGTTCCAATCTGAAAAACTCTAAGGAAGTCCGACAGAGGAAGTGTTATTGTCTTTGTTATCACAGAAAAATCCAGTTATGAATCTGGATTACAATTCATAAACCACAAGTTGATGCTGAGATGGAACACGCTATACATATATTAATGTTTTACCTGAATAAATTATTGGAGTCTTCTCTAGCCACATGTAAATATCTGGCTCCTGTACTGTCATGACTAAGCTTCACTGCAGTCAGGAACAGCTCAGGAACAGGTGTCACCTGCATTGGAAGAAAACATCTGTATTACAGTGTGTCTGTCACTAGGTCAAATAAATCATGGATAATACAGCACCGATCAGTTTACTGATCCTCTATGTAATACTGTACTCTATGTACACTATAAAATAAACCCTTTGTTCCTGTGGTTTTGGGTGGAGGGAAGGAAGAAATCTGCAAACAGAAAATAAAGTATAAAAAAAATACACTATAGAACTGTAGTCTTCTGATACAGATATTAAGACCAGAACAATTAGATCAGAAATAAAGAGAAGGCATATATTCAAATGCCAGTACTTAGGGCAGCAAAAGAAATCAAGGAACCCAGTTCTACCATTAGCTCTGGCACTAGCAATCACTTTTTGCAATTTACCTTTACTCTTTGGTTCCACTTCTTTCTTTAAAAAAGTAAAAAGAAATTCTACACGTTATTTCCCTTGCAGGTTATCAACAAAGATATTAAAAGCAGCTTAGAAGACAAAATATTACTTGAATGTACTTCATAAAACACCATACAGTGAAGTTCAGTTATCTGTCAGGACTTTCAAAAGACCACACCAAATGTTTAAGATACACAAACTGCCGGGGTGCGTTATCTACTCCAGAGAGGTTAGCTCCCCATGGGGACAGGTGTTAATGTGACCTAAAGCATTTGGCTGCAGAGATATAACTACAAGAAACTACTGTACCATTTTTTAACCAACCATCCAAAGCACCTACACAAACATCTAGTGTGTAGACTCCTGGCCTCACTTAGATGCTTTCCAACCAAGGGAAACTTTATCTATATAAACAGAGAAAATGCAAGCAAAGGCAATGCTTACCTGTCTGACGGTGAACCCATGGATTTGCTCGCCAACCCTGTACTGCAGCGCTCTCTCATTAGCGGAAACGCTC
>NW_010182829.1:72673-79009 GCF_000695765.1 Mesitornis unicolor
CTCGGTGGCCCCCCGGTCGCCCGATAGCGGCTCCACATGGCTCAGCGACTCGGCAGCGGAACGGGTCGCAGAGCCGGGCCGGCGCAGGCGCAGCGATCCCCGCTCCCATTGGTGACGGCGAGAAGCTCCGCCCGCCCTTCCCGGCGGTCCCGCCCCGCGCTGCTGCTGCAAGGCAGGGGAGCGGATCCCGGCATGTCTCAGTGTTGGGAAGGCCGCGGCGGATGTCGGTTGCTGCGCTTATAGAGGCGGTTAGGGGCTCCCGTCAGGGATAGGCCCTGGGGGCGGAGGAGGGCCCCTCAGCGGGACAGGGGGCTGGGGCTGGGAGCACAACACGAAAGCATTCGAGTTTTGGGGAGGATTGATCTTGAGGGAGGACTCTTTTGGAGATGCCTTTACCTGTCCAGGAAGTTCCCACCTTTGAGTAGAGCCTGTTGTTTGCTTTTTCAAATTATGAAAAAGCCATAAAACACCGCAATACCCAAGATGAATGTGTTTCAAAGGCTGTCTCTCTGTCTTTGCCCATGTCTCACCAATGCATCATCATATTTTTATGCAAAGATTTTGTTAGGAAAATGAGCAAAGCGAACAGGAGTAAGTGGGAAAGTAAAACAGGCTTTAATCGTGCCATTGTGCCTGTGTGTGCAGAGCCTGTATCTTCTGCAGAGGGCCTGTCACACAGGGATGGCTCGGTTTCGATAAGCCAGCAGAAACATGTACTTAGCCCAGACCGCAGTGAAGATTTGCAGGACATCATTGTACCCACAAGGGAAGTGCTGGTACTAAAAAGCCTAGGCTTTTATTCCTACCAATTTGCAAACTAATACTTTTTTTTAGATAATTTATTTCACATCACACATTCATTATGTTTCCCAGAAGGTCAGCATCTGTGAAGTATGGCCACCAAATTACCCAACCCTCATTCCTGAAAGGAAGACACCAATTATCTGTTTAGACATAAGAGGCCTGTTGCCAAAAAATGGAGACTACATGGCATTTTAAGCAAAAGCTGAGTGAACAACAGGTGCTCGGCATGTCTCATGCCACTTATCTTCAGCTGGCTATGATGTTAACTGAAAAAATTGGAATTTAAAGTATCCTGGGAATTTTGTCTCCGCCATCTCTGACCTCCTCCTCCTCCTCCTCTTCACTGTTGCATGCAGTTGTCTGCCTCCTGCTGCTGCCTGTGATCAGTCACGTTAGGGATTTTACCATCCTTGAATGACTCAGCCCCCCGCTGCCCCTCTGTTCCCCCTGCACTGCTCCCAGGCACACAGCCCCAAACTGCACCCTCCATCTCCCATCTCCCAGCTAGCTGCATGGCTACTGATCGCTCCAGTGCCTCTCTTTTCCTCTGTTTATCTCATTTGTGTTTTCCATGTGATTTTCTCATTTCATTAATTTTTAAATTAAATAAAAAAGCCAATAACTTGCTGTAGTTAAAATAGAGATGTTGTGCATTAACCTATATCACCTGTCATCTGTCTTAATTATCTATCTTTCTCATTGTTTTTTAAGGCTAATGAAGAGATCCAGTAACAATGTAAAGATTAGATGCTGTGTATGAGCAAATGCAATTTGTTTTCTCCCTGTTTTCATTATCACTGCCTTCTACCACTTCATCTCCCATGTTTTTCACCCTTTCTTTTTTCTGTATTTGTTTCAGATTAGATTCAGGTCACACCACTTTGGTAAAAGCTCCTTCCAGTATATGTTTCTTTTGAGTATATGTTTCAATATATTGTTCCAGAAACGATATGTTACTAACACCATGAAGAACCAGTCCTGATGGGAACTTTACATATTTTTTCAAGCTAAAAAAAATGCCATAAGTATATAGTGAACAATGTCCTCAAAAGGATAAACATGTGAAAAGAAGTACTTCTGAGATTCCCATACAATGAGTATACACTGCATGGTGCAGTTGTCAAATATTTATAGATATTTTCATATACTTATGGTTTACACTTAGTCACAACAAAGTTAACTTGCAGCAATTTTTATTTTAAGACTATGCTGGGTTTTTTATGTTTACTGTTCAGTTCTCTGGTTTTACTAACAGTTTCCTAATTTTACCATAAGCTACTGTCTCTTTTTACAGATTTCTTGTCATCAATATTTAGTTTGCTTCATGGTTTATAAGATTCATCTTCATGGAACATCAGGCTGGCATTCTTCTGCAGACATTTATTTATTTTTAGCTGATGTTTACATTGGAAGGAGGATTTACTGGCTGGCTGTTTTCATATCACTGACACAACGTTTGACAGGCAACCTTTCACAAATTTAACCAATCTGAGTGGGCAGAGTTTCAAAATATATCAAACATCATTCCTAAACTTAATCACAAAATAGAGGTTTTTATACTACCCCTTAGACAACTCTAAAATATTTTTCTTTCTCCTGCTATTGTTTTCAATGTGTTTTGTACATCAGAGCTTTTTTTTCTGGGAAACGGAACAGAAACTGATCTGTTATACCTTTTTTCTTCATTTTCTCACTGTGTAAGATTACTGCTGCACTGGTAATGTGAGAGTAGTATATTATATTCTTTGTGAATGTACAGGCAAAGACATGCATATATATGTAAAATTTCATAAACATTACTTTTGCATCTTAACGAAAGAATAATTCAGAAAAACCTTGCTGCCTTGTAAAAGCTATAGGTATAAAACTATCTTCTCTGACTTGTTTTGACAAATCACATAAAACAGATTGAATTACCATGACTAGATTTTGGTTTCAGTTATTTAGCAACAAATTCTATGTAACTGCAATTATTTCAAATAGCTTTCTGCTGGTGAAAATGAGGTGACAATTAAATCCTCAGTGTTTGACTGGAGAGATAACTTTACTTAGTGTTATTCTGCTTCAAAAGATTTTGTTTTCAGTCACTTGAAAGTTTGCCTAAATTAAATATTTGAGCTAAAGATTTCCCTGTCTGCACAAACTCTTTATTTCAAAAAGTTGAAGTAAAACTGCTCAAGAATGAATGTGCTGATTTGTGTTTACCTAAGAAGTTTCATTTTTTATCCTCTGGAGCAGAAGTTTGTCCCTGCCATTTGTCAAGTGCGTCTTTGCTTATCTTTATGGACAATAAGGCCTAAAATTTTTCAAGTTAAAATCTCTGAAAAATGCTTAGTAGATGCTTGTTTCAGCTGGATAACTATATTTTCTATGGTGTCGCCTACCAGGCTTGCTTGTATCTTTTGTCCCTGCACAGAGCATAGACTGAGCTTGCACCTGTACCTTTCTTCTAGGGTTTTCTCAGGGCTAAAGTTAATAAAAATTACTTCCTCTGTGACTGCTTCACCCTCCCAAGGGAGAGACCAGTGATTTTCTGCACAGCCGTGGACTACGTCAAAAGAACATAAAGCTCCTTGCAAAAGTTAGCAAGAGTTAAAGGAAAAAAGGCTTTTGCATCCTAGGTGCTGGCCCTTCTCTTCCACAGCTCTCTGCGATCACCACCCATCGTCTTCCTGAGAGAGAGTCTGGTAAGAAGAGGTTTTTGAGAGAATGTGAGCATGACCCCAACTTCAGCTCAATCTTGAACATCACTGAACCCTACTGGTACCCTTTGCTTGTGTGTCAATTTTGTTTCCAAAATTATTATTTGCATTTCTGTTTTTCAGTGTATTCTCTTCAATAACAAAACATTAGCAAGCCAAGAGTTTTGCACCATGAGTGTTCAGCGGAGCACTAAAATCAGTATTTTACAAAGCCACGTGAAGATAAAAGTTTGCTAGGCCTCAGCACACCTCCTGATTTACACTGTCCATGCTTCCTTCCCGACAAGATTGCAAGTAAGACGCAGAGACAGAAGCTGATGTTTGTGCTGCTCCTGGTTTTTGCTTCCTTCCTACCTCCACAACAATCTGTTTAGCCTGTAACTTAGGACCTGGGGATATCCCAGAGATTGCCCATTAGTAGGACTCCTGTCAGTGGCAGGTGGAAGTTTATTAAATGCATAGATGGTAGTGTGAAAGAGAGGGAATTGTTCCCCACGAGGATTTTCTAGTAGAAAATGGTATGAAAACCGACCACAATGTTCAGCGTAGTGATTTTTGGACAATTTACCCCAAAGAGATCCCACAAGGTGGAAACAGGCTCTCCACCGAACTGCATGACCCCATGCAAACCCTGCTTTGGATTGCACTGTTGGAGAATAGGAAGCCTGCCCTTGGCTGCAGAGCTGGGAGCAGGTTTGTTCCCAACCAATTATTTGAGAAAAGGGAAAAAGCTGAAAGCCTGGGGTGATGTGTTGTGATGTGTCAGAAGTGCTTCTGTGTCTTAGGATTATCTTAATGAGTCCAAAATACCTGTTACAGTCAAAATGGAAACCTTACTTAATAGTTTACATCTCAAATAATTTTACCAACTCCCTTCACATCTTTTCCTGCATCATTATTAAAAGACTGAAATATTTTAATTACTTTTCCTTCCAATAAATAGTGTGAAAGTGAAGAATTCAGGGAGAGGAAGGAGAGAGGAAGGTAGAGGTGAGATATGGGTTAGGTCAATGTTGACAAAAATTACAAGGTTCCATAATATTATGCATACATGTAAGTGAGGAAAGCTAAAGTCACATCGATATTATTTGTAGGAAACAGGATATTACAAAGGATTAACTGAAAAGCATTGCTATAGAATATCATAAAGGTAGAAGTGGAAAGTTGCTTAGCATGTCTGTTTCTCAGAGATTATGCAGAACTTCATGCACAACTTGTATGATGCCTCCAAATTGCAATTCAATGCTATATTCAAACTTTATAGGAGTCGCATGTTAACAATAACAGCTGAAGGAGTGTGAATCTCAGGGATAAAAAAGACAGTGAATTAGCCAAGTGGCAGCATTTTATTCTGTAGAGTGTGGCTTAAAAAATTATAATTTACTTGTTTTCTATGGCAATTCTGCTTGGAAGGATCTTCCTTTGCTGGTGGTTTGTAGCGCCCAGAAATATTCAACTGTGTGCCTTACATATTCTTATCAGGTCTTTTCACTCATCCTTTTACAAATGCTTTGGGAATATCTCCACTTCAATCATTAGTAATGTTACTTGCTGTAGGAAGATAGCTGCAACTTAGGTAATCGTGAATTACATCAGAGTCCATTTTTGGCAACAGAAGAAAATAAAAAAGCCTCACTGCTAAGAAATTCCACTGTTGTTGTCTCAGACCCACTCATAAACTATAGTCCGCAACACCATAAAGAGGATAAACAAGTAGAAAACTCTGCCATCAGCTCTGTTCTTGATACTGCAGAGTGTTCCTCACTGTATGAATTTTCTTTTAGCCTTAGTTGGGTTATATTTCTTAACTTCTTTGTTGCACCAGAGTGAGACAGGCCAGAATAGAGATTAATGCTGTGCAGTTGTGGTCTCTCACATAGCTCTAACAAGGCACCTCCATCTTGCTCCTGTCACACTGTTGACAGAGAGCTTTTATTAAATCCTTAACAGCACAGACACACGTATAGCACAGATACAGGCCAAAGCGTTCTCATTGTGTGTGGGAAGAACAACATCCGTGTAAAGGAGTTGTAGAATTTACATAAAGATTTCTTTTATATGGGCTCACTGCCCGTATCTGCAAAACCACATGCTAGATCCTGTGGAGCTGCAGTAATGGAAAACAAAAAAAGAAATGTACAGCTCGGTTTAGTACTAGTGAAATGCATTTTGAGAGGAGACAGAATCTAGTCCATGTCTGATGCTGTCCAGAGTAGTTGAAAAATTGCCCTGCATCTATTTACATTTCAATTGCCACATGCTAGAAATTATTGTTTCTTGTTATCTTTTACCTTTTGTTTTGGGCTGAAGAAGGAATAAAGAGAAAAAATATTTAACCCTCAAATTCCTTGCATTTTTTTTACGTACTTAAGTATCAGAGTAGCAGGGCATCTCTATGATAAAAAGCATCTTCTAAATGCAAAGCCAGAGAAAGTTCATAAAAATTAAGGTCCACACTTGTCCCTTGGTCTCCTCTTGTTCCTATGCGGCCCCTAATACATAGCTGAGGGGAGGGAAATTACAGTTTAAATTACCTGAAGTAGTGAGAGAGCTGTAATACAGGTTACTGGGGCAGTGATTTTATAATATGAAAATGTGCAGCATCCCTCTGTATGTGGGAAAAGGTGCAAAGTCCCAGGTTTAAGTCAGAGTTCTGTGTAAGGTGTTGGGAGTCTAACCCGGTACAGTCTTGTTCCTATTGCCTTTTAGAAGAGGTCTTTCAGCAAACTGTCTCCACATTTTCAGCAGATTTCTTTTCAGGACTAAGTTATTCACTCCAAAAGAGCCTGAGAGTGAATTAATCCCAGAATCCCAGAATCCCAGAACGTTA
>NW_010182830.1:0-5653 GCF_000695765.1 Mesitornis unicolor
ACCATCCAGCCAGTTTTCTACCCAAGAGAAAGGTGGAATCAATACTTGTGTGTGTTCACACTAATGAGGATATGGTCCTGCTGTCTTCAACTGAGCATGCCATAGCTGTGGCACATGGATAATGCCCACAGGCTCCAAAAACATTGTGACTTTCATAGCTCTGTGTGTCACCTGTGCTTTGCAGAGCTGGAAGCTACAAGTTAATGTGTGTACCAGTCTGCAAGTGCAGGCACTTCTAAGGAGAGCTACACTTCTCAGCAAGTTAGCCCTAAATCCCTCCCTGAGTCCTAGAGCCAAGAAAAAGCTTTGAGCTCACGACCTGTAGCAGCAGCAAAGCTCTGATCACCCTGCGTTTAAGGAAGCATGACCTCCAGAACTGATCTGTCAGTTGCAAGCAAAGCACAACAAGAGATAACACGAAATAAGCACTTCCCTGGTTACTTGTTCATGTCCATCACCCACATTTGAAAAAGTTGGGTGGCAAATACAGCTAGAACTGAGGGCTCAGTGACCAGCCGTTCAAACTACTGACAGCCAGCCAAGCAGAAAGACCTGCCAAGAGAAATGCTCTTGGCAGGGCAACTTCTACTAATGATCTTAGCCTGTTGCAAATACAAAGTAACACAGCTGACAGCGGAAGGTGCTTAAATTAGGTCAGCCTTTTTTTGGCATTTACTCCGAGTGGAGAGCAGGTAGTGAAAGTCACTAAGGCTGACAGCAGCTTGTGAGGATGGGGTAATCTGTGCCATCCATTTGTGCCCTTAATCGCTGCAATTTCAAGATGAAAATGCAATACCTTTGAATTCAGGAGCTCCTAAAACCCAAACTCTTATTTTCTCTGGCATGGACACTCTTTTTCCCACAGGCTGAATCACAGAACCACAGAAGTGATTAGGAGTTGGAAGGGACCTCGAAAGATCATCCAGTCCAACCCCCCTGCCAGAGCAGGATCACCTAGAGGAGGTCACACAGGAAGGCGTCCAGGCGGGTTTTGAATGTCTCCAGAGAAGGAGACTCCACAACCTCTCTGGGCAGCCTGTGCCAGTGCTCTGTCAACCTTACAGCAAAAAAGTTTTTCCTCAACTTCACATAGAACCTCCTATGCTCCAGCTTGCTCCCATTGCCCCTTGTCCTATCATTTGACATCTCCTTACTAAGGAGACCAGTGCAGCTAACTATCCAGGCTTCAAGCCAAAATGATAAAAGGAAAACACCGACAAACCCACCAAAAGCATCATGGAGCCCCTTCACCACTGCCTAGTGCTTGTATATATAGGCTGGAAAACAGGCAATAAGCATGTATGAATGGAGTAGTTAGAAGAATCACAGAATCACAGAACGTTAGGAGTTGGAAGGGACCTCAACAAGTGAGGGCACCTGAAAGGCTTGACACTGGGATTTCCTCAGTCAGCAAGGTTACCGACCCAACGACATGGCAGATGGACACCAGCAGAACCATTAACCTGGCTGACAAGAGCAACAGGTCATATTTGTGTATGGCATTCAGCAGTAGTGGGGGCAGTGATGGTGGGGAAGGAGGTGGAACAACTTCTATCGAATCTGTGCATGCCCTGGATGGAGATCCTTAGTGTCAGAAAACCAGCTCACCCCCCGATGATATGACTCAAGATCTGGCCTCGTGCTCACCGCAAGCTCATCAAACTCCAGCAATGGCAGGAGGTGGCATTTGCCTTGGGAGAAAGAGCAGCCCACAGAAGCTGCACTCCTCAGAAGATGCATTTCCCACTAGAAGCTTGTTCTCCAACTATTCACTCTTGTTTTGCTCTCCCTCCTTAGATCTGAGCCCACCCATGCTCAAAGATGTGCTAATGTTAGCACTCGGCAAGATACTGTTTTTTAGGCAAAGAATAACAGCACCTATACATTTCTCACTTCAAGCTGCTTTCTCCAGCCATCAGATTACTTCTGCAGCTCTTCTGTGCACCCCTCCCACATTCAGGACAACATTACCAGACCTGGACACAGGAATCCTGGACTTGAGGATTAACAAAGGGCATGGCAGAACACTGGACTTCCTCTATCCCTGGGTGGGATTTACACCAAAATGCTCATTTACTTTGAAACACAGAGAAGCAAAAACATAAGGCAAAGTAAGAAGCGCACCGTTAGGACTAGGCTAAATAAGCATTCCTGTTGTCTGCCTCAGTGCTTCCACCCCCTCCCAAGACTCCTTCTCCTGACCTGGTCCCTTCCTCCATTACCTGAAGGTGAAATTTTTTCAAGGGGATCCTGCTCCTTCCTTCCAGTCCTCCCTCAGGAGTAAAAACCAAAAGATCCTTCATGTGCACCATCCCAAACTCTGGTCTCACTTTCTGCTCAAGGAATCTTCTTTTGCTTGGGTTCTGGGATATCACAAGACACTGAAAAGCTCCATTTTTCCCAGATCTGGAGCAATCTTTCCCTGTGATGTTCACACCAACCCCAAACATGGTGCCATACTTACTGAAACTAGCAGCATGTGCTTTGACCAAGCGAAAGACCACACCAGGCTTGCACATGCACTTGGATTTACAAGGCTGCTTCTGGAGAACATTCACACTCATGGAACAAAGTTGTTTTGGGGACAGTATCCATTTGCTATAAAGCTATACTGGCTGATAACATTTCTTTCTTATCAGTTATCCACTTAACACCAATTATTAACTTTCCTGTTGTTTTTGCACTAGCCTGCCCTCACGCTAAACAGGTTATGGGTGTCAGGGTCACCTGTCCTTTCCAATATAGGCACAGTACCCCCAGTTTCACTGCACTTCAAATTCATCAGTTTGATAGGAAACACCTCAGCCAATTCTCCTAAGAGCTCAAGTGTTGATCATCCCTGCCTGACAATTTAAAGCTATTTACCCAGATCAGGCACAATTCAAACTCCCCCCAGTTAATACACAGCCACAGTACAGTTCAGTGTGTCACACATCCATCCTGTCCCACCTTCTGTGTCCCCCACCCAAACAGGTACATCACTGATTCACTCCAGGCACTCCCACACCCATCTCTGCTTTTAAACGGAGGTTGCGATAGGTCAGCTGAAGCAGCATACTGCAGCTTTTTCAGAAGCTGTGTTTCTTCTGTGAGAAGAGCTAAGGACTCCCATCTCTTTCCCAGGAAGACAGGGAAGCATGGATTATCACCCCTGTGATCAGGGGTTCACATTCCTTTTGACCCCATTCTTTGGGTATGAAAGACAAAGTCACAATAATATAAAATATTATAAAATAAAAGCAAACCCTGCCTTCAGGACAGTAGCAGCTCAAAAAAAACCACACATCACAACAATTATTAATTAAGTTTTTATGTTTACAGTAGTCAGTTAACAGGAATACCAAGGGGGTTGGTTTGGTTTGTTTTCTTTAATCAGAATTCTGATGTTGGAGTTACTTTATTAGGAAAGCTGTAAGGAGGACCAAAACAGCTGATCTAAAATGTAATTACAAAGAAAAACACAGTTGAAGTCACACTGTGCTTTAAAGGAAAGTTATAGCTTAACTTGCATAGCACAAGCATACATAAGTAGTTAACAGGCATTGATAGAGCCCATCTCAATTTGTATTATTGCTTTTATTTTTCTCCTTTACATCTGAGCAACTGGTTGCTGGTCTCTGCTGGAACCAAGGTAGACTTACTGGCAGCTACTGCTCAGTAGTTGCATTTTGTTTAGCCAAGGAACAGAGTACACTACGAAGTTGCAAATGTTGTGCTAAGGAGAGAAAGAAAAAAAAAACAGTTATCAGATTAAGAGCATTAAACAGTTTCATTGTTCATTATTCTACAGTGATTTCCTACTCCATATGATCCAGAATTACGACACTTCCATGGCTCTCTAGATGTGTCCTTTCCTAACAAGCATTCTGGAATACCACTCATGTTAGTACTTGCTCAGGATCAATCACTTCTCTCAAAGAAACACTAACAGAGAAGCTGAGCAGTCAGCATTTCCGAAGATCAGGTTATCTCCTTTACCCATTCACACACAGGAAAGCTTTCAGCATGGCGATGCTCCAACAGAAGCTCTCAGGAACAGGTAAGCACACTTGCACAGCTGATGTGCAAGTGTCAAACCACTGCAGCTGTCCTAGTAGTACACACAAGCTTCTTGCTTAATGGATCACTCATGTGCAGTTACACTTCTCATACATGCAGGCATGAGGCCTGTGCACAGAGAAGCTAAACCTTGCACTGTGATTAATACAAATAATGAAGAACTACAGAAGAACTAGGCTCAGGCCAGATCAAAGCAGATGTATTTGGTGCTCTCATCTGATAAAATGAAGTACTCCTTAAAGAGCATTGCAGAACTCCTGCGTAACAGCTTGGAGGGCACAGAGAACAGTGGTAATCTGCCTCTTGTGATCAGTGCTTAGCCCAAAGCACTATTCATAGTAATATAAATCCTGCAGGAAAGTGCATCAAGTCAAGCATGTTTACATCACCACGGGACAAGAGGAGCAGAGAATGGTATGGTGACTGAGGACACTGGACTAAGAGTCAGGAAACCTGTAGGCTTGGCAGCGTTTCCTTCACATATCCCTGTGATCCAGACCATAAGCACTTTTTAAGAGGACTGAAGCACATACAGGCCCCCACGTATTACAGCCTCAGATCTCCACTTGCAAAACAGGCTAAAAGGCCCTGCCTCCACTGCCACATCTCGCAAGACAAGTTCTGCGAGGGCAGCACCTCGTTAAGCTTAAAGGCATAAGGTCTCTGACCTTGGTGGGGCAGACAAGGGGCACTGCCCACACCTCTCAGTACTAAGCCAGCCAGAGGACAGGGGTTGGAAACCCAAGGGGCAGTATGCTGTGTCCTAGAACCTACCTTAGCCATCTGCGGTGCATCATGGAAAGCACAGCTCTGGAGATCAGCTGCTGGCTTAGGGCAGGTCGTCCGGCCAATCTCAACTTTAATCATGTACTTGACTCCAGCCACAATCTGCAACAAGACAAGTGGGCAGCAACAGCTTTATTTGTAGCACATATAGAAGGGCTCTCTGACATGAGAGGCCCAGCCAAAAAGCAGACAGATTTCTGGTTACATGACGGAAACCAGACTCCAAAAGTACAGTGCATGTGGCAACCTCTGCAGAAGAGGAACTCTGCACCCTTTCAAAAACAGGAAACAAAATCCAAGTAAACAAGTCTCACAGTGCATCTTCCTTAGTCAGCAAATAGAGACATATTGACTCATCATAAGGACGTTGCTAGCTTCTTCAGTAACACACAGCACTCAGGGGCATTCAGACTGACATGACCCATGCTATAAAAAAGGATTCTATTCACTTTCTGTGGGAAAAAAACCTGAACAAACAAAACAACAGCAACCCAACAAACTTGAGGCCTGTTCTTTCTCCAAAAAAATTTCACAGGCCTCATCTTAAGCTGCTCTCCGGAGGGTGCCAGGGTCGATTCTACCACCACCAGACCCACCTACCCCCCCGCCCCGGTGCCCACCGACCGCCGTCGCCATTTACAGTCCTGTCCCGGCGAAGGGCCAGGCCGCCTCAGCACCCACCTGCCTTCTGGCCCTGATGATCCGCACCACCCGGCTGGAGTACATGTCGTTGCTGGCCTTGTTGTACTCCGCCATGGCGAAGCGCAGAGCCTGCTGCAGGCCCTCATCGTTGTCGGCGTTGTCGATG